>NC_057794.1:523345557-523358962 GCF_018294505.1 Triticum aestivum
GAACTGACGCTATATGTAAACTTTGCAGTTTCTTGAAGCATTGGATGATGCTCAGTAAGCAACAGGAACGCGACACAATTAATGATCTCATCGACAAACTAAGAGTTGTGGCTGCTCGATTGTCGCCTCCAATCCCTGTTGTTTCGTAGTGGCTATCCCTTTGGTTTGCCTGGGCATATGTTTAGTTGGTGCCTCAAGAGTTGTACTATCCCCCGATCCATATTAATTGTCGCTGATTTAGTAGAAGGAAATATCTTTTTTGTTTTGTTTTGTCGAACCTGAACTTGTATGGATGTTTTGATGTGATGCTTTATCTATAAAATGAGACGTAAAACCTTTTTCGGTTCATAACTAATTCGAGAAGATTATTTGAGGATGACAAACCTTGATTAAAAATTGTAATGACTAGAATTGTGGCAACACATAACTAAATTCACATATGTTCAATACTCTTTTGTTTTTGTGAGAAAACTTCCGTTCTATTCATCTTCAATCATGACAACACAACGAACACTAGAAATACTAAAAATACATCCAGATCCGTAGACCATCTATGGACGACTATTAGCACTGAAGCGAGCCGAAGGCGCGTCACCGTCATCGCCCCTCCCTCGTCGGAGCCGGGCAAAATTTGTTGTAGTAGATAGTCCGGAAGTCGTGTACTAAGGCCCCATAGGACCAGCGTAGCAGAACAACAACCGCCGCCAATGAAGAGTAGCGTAGATCGAAAGGATCCAACCTGAAGACACACAAATATAGACGAACCACAACCAGATCCAAGCAAATCCACCAACGACAAATCAGCCGGCGAAATACCTCCGCAGGCCTATCGACGATGCTAGACACAACGCTGGGATGGGGGTTTGGTGGGGAAAACCTTATTCCATCTTCAGAGAGCTGACATAGTCTTGTCTTCCTGAGTAGGACACAAACCCTAAGAAAACTCAAAGGAAGATCTAAAAACTGAGCCCTCTCGTCGGCAAGGGTCTGATTCTTCGCGCCACCATGGCCCTAAGGCCACTGAAGACGAGACGGACCGGCAGCCATGCATGCGGAAGACAGAGAAACCCTAGGCTTTTCTTTGAGGAGGAGGCAGCTAGGCCTACGTGAGACACATGTATGTTTGATACTCAATAATGTACAACTTTAAGTTAATCATATTTGTATAGATTTTGAACAATTAACACAATCATATTTTTGTATGATCCTGTTCCATGGAGTTTGCGTATGGCGGGGGAATGCATTTTCTGGGGAGCCTTCTGCTTATATTTTTTTCCCAAAACAAAAGTATTTCTCAAGCTCGATGTGCCAAGATCGTTAGTTCTGATTCCTGTGAAATTTTACCACCGCTAAAATCATTGAAATTTTAGCATCTTCGATGGTTAGCTTGGCAAAAAGACTAATCTTTTTTTCATTTGAGAGTTACGTATTCGAGCAGACACCACCACATTTTTGTCTAAAAATAGGTTGTATTTGAACATGACTTGAATTTATATGTCACCCAATTGTCTTTCCCCCACCCAAACCAGCAGAACCCTAGAAAATCCCAGAAATTTCACCACACTCCGAGTCTGAAAGGGAAGGAATTGAGGAGGAACACACTGGCATGGAGCTGTTGCCTTCTCTAGAAAAAGAAGTTGGCATTGAGCTGTAAACGCACGGCAGAAACCATTTAAAAACCAGAAGAGAAAGGGAACAAAAAGGTAGGAAAGCCCTCCGGAGCCTGCCAGACATACCCACCCCCAACCGCATCAAATAGGTCCCGTTCCGTTCCGCCCACCCCCGCGCAACCCGCCTCCCTCCCCGCGCCTCCGCCCGTCCCGCCCCCCATGGCGGCCACCCCGCCGTCGTCGCGGGACCCGTCGCCGCAGCCCCGCCGTCCCGCCGCCGCCGCTGGCCGGCCCGCCGCCAGCGGCACCGGCGCCGGCGCCAGCGGCAACGGCAAGCGCGGCGGCCTCCTGCTCGGCCGCTACGAGCTGGGCCGCGTCCTCGGCCACGGCACCTTCGCCAAGGTCTACCACGCGCGCCACGCCGACACGGGCGAGACGGTCGCCATCAAGGTGCTGGACAAGGAGAAGGCGCTGCGTGCCGGCCTCGTCCCGCACATCAAGCGCGAGATCACCATCCTCCGCCGCGTCCGCCACCCCAACATCGTGCGCCTCTTCGAGGTCATGGCCACCAAGTCCAAGATCTACTTCGTCATGGAGTTCGTCCGCGGCGGCGAGCTCTTCGCGCGCGTCGCCAAGGGCCGCCTCAAGGAGGACACGGCCCGCCGCTACTTCCAGCAGCTCATCTCCGCCGTCGGCTTCTGCCACGCGCGCGGCGTCTTCCACCGCGACCTCAAGCCCGAGAACCTCCTCGTCGACGAGCGCGGGGACCTCAAGGTCTCCGACTTCGGCCTCTCCGCCGTCGCCGACCAGTTCCACCCCGACGGCCTCCTCCACACCTTCTGCGGCACCCCCTCCTACGTCGCGCCCGAGATGCTCGCGCGCCGCGGATACGACGGCGCCAAGGCCGACATATGGTCCTGCGGGGTCATCCTCTTCGTCCTCATGGCCGGCTACCTCCCTTTCCATGATCAGAACCTCATGGCCATGTACCGCAAGATTTACAGAGGGGAATTCCGCTGCCCGAGGTGGTTCTCCAGAGATCTCACCAGCCTGTTGAATCGCCTTCTCGACACCAACCCGGAGACAAGGATCACCATGGCCGAAGTCATGCAGAGCAGGTGGTTTCAGAAGGGATTTCGGCCTGTCAGGTTCTATGTTGAGGACGATCAGCTGCACAGCTTAGGGGACGGTGAGAGTGAGGAGCTGGGTCTCGTCGAACCTACCGAGCCGCCGCCTCCTCCTCCTCTTCCGCCACCGCTGCCACCACCACCGCAGCAAGAGGATGATGACTCAGGGTGGGAGTCGGATTCCTCCGTCGCATCCTGCCCTGCCACGCTGTCGTCCGAGGAGCGGCAGCGGCCTGCCGGGCGTCTCACACGGCCAGCAAGCCTCAACGCTTTCGATATCATATCCTTCTCCAAGGGATTTGATCTATCAGGGCTGTTCGAGGAGCGAGGGAGCGAAGTGAGATTCATCTCAGCACAGCCCATGGAAACCATTGTTACAAAATTGGAGGAGATTGCCAAGATGAAGAGCTTCTCCATTCGGCGCAAGGACTGGCGCGTAAGCATAGAAGGCACCAGGGAAGGGGAGAAGGGGCCATTGACGATTGGGGCTGAGATATTTGAGCTTACACCAAGCCTCTTGGTGTTGGAGGTGAAGAAGAAGGCTGGGGATAAGGCAGAGTATGATGACTTCTGCAACAAGGAGTTGAAACCTGGGATGGAGCCTCTCGTGCACCACCAACAGGGCTCGGCTCGAAATGTACCTTCTGATACGGAGTAGTTCTAAAGGTAGCTCTCTTGCTTGAAAGGAATACAAAGAAATTTTGGATTAAAAGGATGTGTCTTTTATATGTTTAAGCATGGGACCTGAGCAGAAAAATGCCATTCGTATTCCTTAGTCCCTTTGTGTTAGTATTATTCATTTTTGCAATCCAGAATTTTTTATGCTAGCGTTTACTGTGTTTGTTGTAGTTGTTACATACATATATACAGTCTAAAGGGAGTTGTGGACTTCGCTTTCTCTACATTATCAATGTTTATCCTAGCTCAAGTGCTCATGTTAAATTATGCTTTATTCATAATAATTTACAAATTTCATCTGTAATTAACTCATCTCTTAAAAAGTAATGTACCATTGGAACTTTCGTGAGTGCTAGACTTACGAGTATTATAGCTGTTGTGTAACTTCTTATCTCAGCTTTCATCAAATAACCATCACATCAAAAGCAGAATGGCCATTGGCTCGCCAATGTCCAGCTTCAGCGATATACTACCATTCTGTTTTATCAAAACAAAATAAGATCTGAGGAAGTCATGCTCTACTGATGATCGTTTCAGTTGAACAAAGCTCTGAAATTTGAATCTACTCTATAGATCAACTTGGCTTTCTTATCTTTGAAATTAGTACAAAATCGTGTTATTCCCTCTCATTCTTCTGAGTCAAGTTGGTCTTGACAGAAACCGAGCAGAAGCGAAGGGTTGCAAACAATTCAATTCCTGTTCCTGCAAGGTCACAAACATATGTTACATATCAGTGTTATTCAGAAAGAGGTGCGGTAAGTTACTTGCATATTCTAATAATCGTCTATTAATTCCAAACCTGTTGGTCCAGAAAAAGGAAAGACAAACTGAAGTTTAGTGCATATCCTTTTCTGCGTCAAACATTGCAAATGAAGAGGACCAATGGTTCTGTGCTCCTGTATAGTCGTGTATGCGAGAATAGGTAAGACACTTAGCATGTACCATGATTCTGGAGTTGGATGGGACGATAGGGCAGGAGGGGCTGCGAGGAATGTGTCAAGGTTGGAGGATGGTCAATGTAGGCCACTGGGGCTTAAGATTGGACACTGTTATATGAATAAAGTTAGAGCAGGCATCACACTGAATAAGGTGAAGTTTAGGGGTCAGGATATAAGCATTTACTAAATATTTTATGTTGCATATGCCTATTCCTAATCTATTCCATGTACATCAGAGGTTGATATGTTATTTCAGAGAGGTACAATTAAGTACAGTAGCTTCCAAGCAACTGGACACTTGATAAGTTTTCTTATGTAATCATATGAAATTTGATAACATAACTTAATTGTTATAATAATATAACTAATATAAGAACAGTATGGCGTGACAAATTACAAAGGGATAATAGCTCAACCAGGCCAAGAATTGTGACAAAAGATCTATTTTTAGCTGAATGCATACAGTTGTCACACTGAATAAGGTAAAGTTGGCCAGGTTAGGGGTCAGGGATATAAACATTTACTGAATTATTTGTGTTACATATGTCTATGCCAATCTACTCCATGTACATCAAAGGTTGATATGTTGTTTCAGAGGAGGTGCAATAAGCACCTTCCAACACTGGGGTAATAGGAGCTCAATCATACCAGTAACTGTGATGATGAATGGTAGCTGAATGCAGTGAAAAAAAAGATGGCATGGTTAATTTCTGATCTTCGATTATGGATGTGTTCTTATCCAGTTTTGAAGATGTACATACCGGCAAACTGATCGTGTGAATACCTACTATGCCACCTTTTCTTGTTTATTAATTCACTCCATCAAATAAATTTACAAGTAGATTGATTGGGAAATTGCAATGTGGCGTGAAGGAAGGGAAATGCTTCAGAAATACCAATGTTGTGCATAACAGAATGCGCATAAGGTTGTCATGCTGGCTACCTTTTCATGTTTCATTAAATAACAGAAATGTTGATTTTTTTTCCTCTCTGCTCATCAACAAGGCATGCCATCTGCATAAGGTTGTCATGCTGATTCATGTTCATTAAATAACAGAAATGTTGATTTTTCTCTCTCTGCTCATCAACAAGGCATGCCATCTGTTGTCGCTCTTTGCTGAACAAGGATCTAGGCTGCAGTTGCCAGTTAGAAAGGCTAAGCGCTGGCAATCACATAAAGACATATAGGCGTGAGTGAAATCAATAGCCTGTGGCAGTACATCCTTGGAAGTCACTGCTTCGCTGAATCGTTTGACAGTTGTGTTTGGTGATTATTATCCTATTATCTTGGATTGTGTTTATACTTAGGAGCTGTTCGGTGATCCACTAGCACCACCAAATTTGAGGATCTGCAGAGCAGCTATTCCCCCGCTCCGGGATTTTTGACTTGTGGTCCGCCAGCTCCCGAAGCAAGAGTGTGGAGCGGAGGAGGGCCGAACAGGCCTTTAGTTTACATGAGGCTCATGTTTCCTGTAAATTCTTATCCCATTCTATTGCATCCATATGGGAAGTGCTATACACACGACGATTTCTCGCCCGAGCTGTGTCCTTTGATCGAACGTGAGAAGCAAATCTGACGATACATGACAGCGTCGGGTTGGTATCGTGTGTGAAGCAATTTCATATCCATATTCAGTTATCATTTCGATAGTGATCGAGGGATGCGGATTGATGTCTGGCACTCTTAATTTCTGTTATCTAAAAATGTGAAAAGTTGTGATGACAGGAAGATAAGATGTTGATTTGGTCTTCATATATCATACATAAAACGGGTCTGACATCTTGTTATTGGTTGCAGGTTGGCCGGTTTCAGTCACACGGAGAAGTTTCTCTATCTAGTTGCGCTACCACTGGCGTTGTCTCTAAGAGTTTGGTTGCCTAGAATGGTACCCGCCAACGCTATTGGTAGGAAGGATCTTGACTTGGAACACCAGACTATAAATAGTCAGCTTGAATTTGGTTGCATAGAAATGTCGTTCTGAAGCAAGACGCGGGTTCGATTCAAACCGGAGAAAAAGTCTGAGATTCTTGCTGTACAACATACATGGTGGTCCAGTAAGGGCATCTTCAACGCTGACTCTTAAATTGCCCGCAAACGTCCAGACCACCGGGCACACTTTATCATCCAACGCGGTACCTTTAAATCGCCCGCAAACGTTCGGACCATCGGGTACACTTTGACCACTTCCACGTACACGTCCGACATCTTGGTCCCATCCAAAAATATCTCCCACGCGAACAAACCTTTGCTCTCTGTGCCACATTCATACCGGTTCAGAGCGGACGTGACTGGTCATCGAAGCCAGCATTGAAGCGGTGCGCCGACCACGCCGCATCCAGATCGATCTCCGCGCACGTTCAGCCGGAGAGATGTGACTGGACGGTCCGACACCTTTGTCCCATCCAAAAATATCTCCCACGCGAAGAAACCTCTGCTCTCTATGCCACATTCATACCGGTTCAGAGCGGACGTGACTGGTCATTGGAGCCAGCATTGAAGCGGTGCACCGACCACGCCGCATCCAGATCGATCTCCGCGCACGTTTAGTGCCGGAGAGATGTGACTGGACGGGACGGCTATCGACCGCATTTGAACTGGCCGCCCATTCATCTGCCTGCCGAGAAACCAACTACGGCACCCGCATTGACCAACTACGGCACCCGCATTGACAGATCTCATCGCTTGGACTGGTTGGCGCTCGCAATTTTATACGTAGCCACACCTGACATGATCCACCCAACTCCACGTCTGCTCCCTTTCCTCCTCCATGCACCTCCTCTGTCATGACCGCGAGCTCTAGAGCAATGTGGGAGAGCCTCTCGACGGAGAAGAAGCTTGAGTTGGCCGACCTTGCGTCAGGCTGGCAGGCCCATCGTGCATGACGAATAGAGGCCGGCTTGCCGGCGAGCTCGCCGGAGGTGAGTGACGACGACCCCATGATGGAGGAGGCGCCCACTACTAGGAAAAGGGCTAAAGATGAAATTGACACTAATGGCGCACTGTACATGTGATGCGCCATTACTAAATAGTAATGGCGCACCATGTGTTGGTGTGCCATTAGTGTGCAAATACTAATGGCTCATCTACTCGAAAAGTTACATCCGAATTTAACAGGGGAACCCGTTAAATATTTTCAAAATCCTCAAAAACCTAATAGAAAAAAAGATACGAGGCTTTTAAGATCTGGAGAGGCAAAAAAATTCAAACTTACTAATGGCGCACCTGCCCATGGTGCGCCATTACTATCTTCCCGCCTTCTAAATTTAAAATAAGTCAAAAAAATAAAAATAAAGTTACTAATGGCGCACCTGCCCATGGTGCGCCATTAGTATCTTCCCGCCTTCTAAATTCAAAATAAGTCAAAAAAATAAAAAAAGTTACTAATGGCGCACCTGCTCATGGTGCGCCATTAGTATCTTCCCGCCTTCAAAATTCAAAATAAATAAAAAAATAAAAAAAGTTAGTAATGGCGCACCTGTCCGCGATGCGTCATTACTATGCCGTATATATGGCTGGGCGTGGTCCTCTCCTCCTTACCTCTTCATTCTTCTCCTCCACTTCACCTCTCCTCCACTCCATACTCTCCTCTCCTCCACTCCATCTTCCTTTCTCTCCTCCACCATACTACCCTCCTCCTCTCCGGCGACCTCCTCCTCCTCCTCTCCGGCGACCTCCTCCTCCCTCCTCTCCTCCCCTCCCCTCCCCTCACGGTTTCTCCTCCCTCCTCTCCGGTGAGCTCCTCCTCCCTCCTCTCCGGTGAGTGTAGGGGAACGTAGTAATTTCAAAAAAATTCCTACACACACGCAAGATCATGATGATGCATAGCAACGAGAGGGGGAGAGTGTGATCTACGTACCCTTGTAGATCGACAACGGAAGCGTTAACTTGGTTGATGTAGTCGTACGTCTTCACGGCCCGACCGATCAAGCACCGAAACTACGGCACCTCCGAGTTCTAGCACACGTTCAGCTCGATGACGATCCCCGGACTCCGATCCAGCAAAGTGTCGGGGAAGAGTTCCGTCAGCACGACGGCGTGGTGACGATCTTGATGTACTACTGTCGCAGGGCTTCGCCTAAGCACCGCTACAATATTATCGAGGAGTGGTGGAAGGGGGCACCGCACACGGCTAAGAATATGATCACGTGGATCAACTTGTGTGTCTAGGGTGCCCCTTGCCTCCGTATATAAAGGATCCAAGGGGGGGTGCGGCCGGCCCTAGTAGGAGGCGCGCAGGAGGAGTCCTACTCCTACCGGGAGTAGGACTCCCCTCCCTTTCCTTGTCCAAGTAGGAGAGGGGGAAGGAGAGAAGGAAAAGGGGGGGCGCCGCCCCTCCCTCCTTGTCCAATTCGGACTAGGGGGAGAGGGGGCGCGCGGCCTGCCCTGGCAGCCCCTCCTCTTCTCCACTTTAGGCCCATGAGGCCCATTAACCCCCCGGGGGGTTCCGGTAACCCCCCGGTGCTCCGGTTTTATCCGAAACTTCCCCGGAACACTTTCGGTGTCCGAATATAGCCGTCCAATATATCAATCTTTATGTCTCGACCATTTCGAGACTCCTCGTCATGTCCGTGATCACATCCGGGACTCCGAACTAACTTCGGTACATCAAAACTCATGAACTCATAATATAACTGTCATCGAAACCTTAAGCGTGCGGACCCTACGGGTTCGAGAACAATGTAGACATGACCGAGACACGTCTCCGGTCAATAACCAATAGCGGAACCTGGATGCTCATATTGGCTCCTACATATTCTACGAAGATCTTTATCGATCAGACCGCATAACAACATACGTTGTTCCCTTTGTCATCGGTATGTTACTTGCCCGAGATTCGATCGTCGGTATCCTATACCTAGTTCAATCTCGTTACCGGCAAGTCCCTTTACTCGTTCTGTAAAACATCATCCCGCAACTAACTCATTAGTTGCAATGCTTGCAAGGCTTAAGTGATGTGTATTACCGAGAGGGCCCAGAGATACCTCTCCGACAATTGGAGTGACAAATCCTAATCTCGAAATACGCCAACCCAACATGTACCTTTGGAGACACCTGTAGAGCTCCTTTATAATCACCCAGTTACGTTGTGACGTTTGGTAGCACACAAAGTGTTCCTCTGGCAAACGGGAGTTGCATAATCTCATAGTCATAGGAACATGTATAAGTCATGAAGAAAGCAATAGCAACATACTAAACGATCGGGTGCTAAGCTAATGGAATGGGTCATGTCAATCAGATCATTCAACTAATGATGTGATCCCGTTAATCAAATAACAACTTTTTGTCCATGGTTAGGAAACATAACCATCTTTGATTAACGAGCTAGTCAAGTAGAGGCATACTAGTGACACTCTGTTTGTCTATGTATTCACACATGTATTATGTTTCCGGTTAATACAATTCTAGCATGAATAATAAACATTTATCATGATATAAGGAAATAAATAATACTTTATTATTGCCTCTAGGGCATATTTCCTTCAGTGAGCTCCTCCTCCCTCCTCTCCTCCCATCCCCTCATGGTTTCTCCTTCCTCCTCTCCGATGCTCCGATGAACTCCTCTCCGGCGACCTCCTCCTCCTCTTCGGCGATGTAGGCGAGCGCCTCTCCGGTGACCTCCTCCTCCTCCTCCTCTTCGGCGAACTCCTCTCCAGCAAAAGAACATGACAAAAGAACGTACAAGATCCAAAAACAGAAACAAAATTTGAAATAATATCGTGCCAAAAAACGGGCAAAAAAAACGAGCAAAGAATGGGCAAAAAAAATCATGATCCAGATCCAAATTCAAAATTCAAAAATAGCAATGGCACACGGTGGGGGTTAGACGGTGCGCCACTACTATTTTCCCGCCTTCAAAATTCAAAAATACTAATGGCGCACCGGTGACCTATACTAATGGCGCACCGTGGCCTATACTAATGGCGCACCAGTGGTGCGCCATTAGTAAAAAATACTAGTGGCGTGATACTAATGGCGCACCAGTGATGCGCCATTAGTAGGCAAAACTGGTGCGCCATTAGTAGCCCTTTTCCTAGTAGTGGCCTGATGACGAGCCGACGCCCCACGTGCGTGCCTGTCCATGCCAGCTTCACCATGGAGCAGGCGCATGCGCACTTCAATGCCATCATGGCGGAGGAGCAGCCGGTGTCGGCATTTTGGCAGGCGCAAGAGAGCGACACTACAATAATCTCCTCCTCGCGTATCATCGGCTGGCAGATGACGAAATCTATGGCGAGTACGCGAGCGAGGAGACCGTGGCGGCCATGGCCACGGAGAACTCGAATTTCGTCTCCGAGCAGCGGGCGCCCTACGAAGCCGCGCTTGCTCGCTCCTGCTGTATAGAGGCCGTGCCGCAGGCGATCGTGAACGGGAACGCCGGCAGATGCGCGGCATTCGTGTCGCCCGCGCAGTTTGCGCCAGGTAGTTACGACCACCAAGCCTGCCCTGTCCACATCCATCGTTGACCTCACCTCCTCCGGCGACGTCCAGGCCACACTTCCTCACCGGCGACCCGCAGCTTCACTTCCCGGGGCTAAGGATCGTTGAGGATGCCGGACATGGAGAACAACAAGGACTTGGAGGATGAACGCTGACCAAGATTTAGACTAGGTTAATTTTCGGACGCTTTTGTTAATGAAATTTGTCAAAAAGATGTAATGAATGTGGTACGTTTTAAATGAAAATCATCGGGTTTGTTTAAATTTTATTTGACATGTATGCGGACGTTTGAGGTATAAGGTTGTCCGTCTTATGGGTCCGGAGATGTCCTAACTAAGACTATACCACGTAACATATAGTACATGTGAAAAATAATTATGTTTATTTTTAACTTATTATATAGCACTTTATTAGGTACTGCTGAGCATCGGTGAGCACCATTACTGTTTACTTTTGCACAATCAAAACGTTGAGCAGGCATTGTCCTGCCGCTGTCAATCATCTTATCTCTCTGTGTTGTTCGCTGCTGCCCGAGCGATGTTGTTCACCGATTGTTCCCCCCTCCATGTAGCTGAGAGCTCTGTTGCATCGGCCGGTGCTCGTCGGCCCGCTGTTCATGGACCTCCCGTTTGCCGGGGCATCTTTCCGTCCGTGCAGTTCGCTCGACGTGGCCCCGCGATGCCGTCAGGAGCAGGCAAACGGCGCTGTCACCCGCCTAACCTAACCACGGGCGGCGACCGCGCACGCCGCGAAGCTATCGGAGCCTGAAGATGTCTGGACGGATGACACTGGCGCACGACTTTCGCCAGGCCGGCCGCCCCGATGGCCAAGTCCACTTCTGGTCTCGACGGGTCCACGAGGCGAGGACGTCGCCGTCGCCGGAACGTACGCACCGCACCGATCGATGTAGCGGGCGACGAGCGGCGCACGTCCGATTCCAACCGGTCGTGCGTGCAGTCGGGAGCAGTGCGCGCTCGGTGCGCGGGCGCATGGGCCGGGGCCGGGTGCAGTGCACGGTGGCGCCGGGTCCGGGTGGCCGAGGCGCGGCCACGAAGAAGGCGGACGTCGCCGTCGGCACGGTGGGTGGCTCCCCTCGCCGATGGAGCGGCGAACGCGTCCGCCGGCGACACGGCGTCACGGCCACTCTACTCCACAGGCCCCGCTCGCTTTGTCCCCGCCGGTGCGGGGGGCCGACGCCGACGTCGACATACGTCGAGCCCACCCGCACGCACGCACACGCACGGGTCGCACCCCACCTTTCCACCCCGCGGCCGACGGCGACGTCCACCCCGGACGGACCCAGCCCACTTACCATTTCGCACCACCCACCCACCCACACACACAGAAAACTCCACATACGGACAGCATCAATACATGGGCCCACCCGTCATGGCACACGTAGCGTGCGGTTAGGGTGGGGGAAAGATCCGCGACCCCGCTCATTTATCCGTGAGCACCCCCAGCTTTCCGCTTTTATTCGCCTTTTTTTCCCTGGCTGGTCTCACTGCGCTGCGCTGGTCGTCGTCGTCTCCCTCCCTCCCGCCGATCCCCTTTATCCGCCCGTCGTCCCCCCCGCCCCGCCCCGTCTCTCGCCTCGGAAGCTTCCACGAGCTCCCGGGGAGGGAGATCACAGCCCCGGGCGACCGTCTCCAGCATGGCTCTGTGGCGGCGCAGCTCGTCCTGGCTCACGTCCTGCTCGCGCGCGCCGGCCGGCATCGGCGGCGGGAACGAGGCCAAGGTCTCGCCCGAGGTCGCGCCGGAGGACGCCGCCGAGCAAATCCACGAGGAGGCCGAGGACGAGGAGAGGTGGTCCCGCCTGCTGCCGGAGCTGCTCACGGACATCGTGCGCCGCGTCGACGCCGGCGCCGAGCGCTGGCCCCCGCGCCGCGACGTCGTCGCCTGCGCCTGCGTCTGCCGCCGCTGGCGCGACGCCGCCGTCGCCGTCGTGCGCCCGCCGCTCGAGTGCGGCAGGATCACCTTCCCCTCCTCGCTCAAGCAGGTACGCCCGGATCCCGGCCTTCTCCCTGTCGCCGCCGCTCCGATCTGGTTCACTCGTCGGCCGATTTGCGCGTTACTCGTTGCGCGGTCTGAGGGTTTGGCCGGCGTTTGGTCCTTGTGTTGAGTCGTCCCGCTTCAGATTTGCGGCTGTTGATTGTGGAAATGGTCCTGTGGTTCCATTTCATCCATTTCAGGCGGTCTCCTTGCAAGTACTAGCATCTATAGATACGCTAGATGCAATTGCGGGGATGAATTGCAGCAGGTTCAGAGCGTTTTATGTATCAAAAAATGTTTAGATTTTGTCTAAATTACGAGTCCAGATGCGTTGAACGATTCACGTCTGGTGGGTCAACAATCTTTGTTGCTCCTTTTTGGGACTAGTGATATCTTCAGATGCAAGGATTTACTAGAAGCGAGGAACATGTCGACCTTATCCTCTCCATTTTCTTCATTTGGTTGCATCATAAGTTCACACGTTACTTTTTGGTGACCAACGCTAAGGCAGTGAGATTGTAGGACCAGGTTAGTAAAACCATGTTAGGGTGTTTGGTATGTTCATATATGGAAGTTGCTTATTGTGACCGATTGTAATCGATTCTTGCCTGTTTCTACGCG
>NC_057794.1:524075093-524104075 GCF_018294505.1 Triticum aestivum
AAACACTATTCTGATCACGGGATCAGAATAATATTCTGATCACAACATGAACTGCCCGAGTAACGCGCCGGACCTTCCCTCTGTACGAACCCAACCTTTGGGCTATCTTCTCAACCATGCCTTCTACCGCAAGTTTTTCTGATCGTTCGTGTTGTTGGCGATGTAAGTATAATGTTTACACAATTTTTTAGAATCTAAATGCTTGTTTTGATTAGGAATCTAGCTCGTTGGCAGATTTGCTCTCGGAAGGTGATGAACATGGGTCTGTCACAGGTGTTTTGCATGTACTGGATGTTCTAGGATCCCTAATAGGATGAGAATTGGGTTTAGGTACGAGTTTACTTCATGATTTGTTGTTATTTTCGAATGAATTCGATTTGGTGTTCCGCCACCTTTGTTCTTCATCTACGGGATTGGTTTCGGCCGCTGTTGTAGATTTGTAGGTTTTTTGTTCAAATTGGGTGTGGATTTGTGTGCATTAGTGAGACAAAATGCTGCCCATGTTATTAATTTGAATATGCGAGCTCACACAAATCGAAATCCGGCGATTGGATCTTCTGCCTCCCGCCATGGTTTTTTGTTCGAGGGACAGTATGATGGGGATCATTTTCTTATTAATTCGGAGCATGATGACATTCGAAATGGCGGTTGAATCCTCCCCGTTTTGTTAATTCAATTTGGCTAGCTCATTCATTCCGAAATTGCGGATTGCACTTTCTGCCTCCCGTCGCGGTTTGTTGTTCGAGCGCACTGATTGATGGCGGATCTTTTTTGGATGTTTTATCTGGAGTATGACGACGTTTGAAATGGCTTTTGACATGTCGAAATTGACCCAAACGATTAAATCTGGGAACCAAATTTAATTGGGGTTGTTGTTTCAATCAATTTTCGTTCTGTTGTACAAGGTAGACTGCTAGAACTTTCGCACCTGAACTTCTGTGCTGTAAGTAGATGCTTGACTTCAGTCGATGGTTTGTTATTTCTGATGATCCACTATCTTCAATAGATGCTGGACTTCTTTCTAATTAATGGTTGAACTTCTGGTTTTCATGTGCTTCAGGTGTCATCCAGCATCTTGGAACTCTCCATGTGCTTCGGGTGTCATCCATTTTTGGTCTGGAGTAGTTTGGCAATGCTGTTGGTGCGTTTGAGGGGTGACCCATTGAGGGGGTGGTGCAACGCGTATGGGCTTGGGATTGAGTACTTGCTGCTGGGAACTTCTGAGCTTCTTCATGCGTCTCTCGTCTTCCTGTCAAAAAAGAAAAAAAATGTTTATTAGCACACAAGTTACATCTGCCTATACCTTTCTAACTGAACTTAGCATTATTCACAGCCTGAACTTCTCATATATAAAGCTATTTGTAGCCTAGACTGATGCTCATAAACTACCTGAACTTCGCATGGCTGTAAGCAGGCAGATTTTCTACTATATGCAGCCTGGATTGATTCTTACAGACTACATGAACTTCACATGTTACAGCAGGCAGATTGAAAAAAGCTTTTGTAGCCTGGACTGATGCTCAGAGATGTACCTGAACTTCTCATGGATGTGAAGTTTAGGCAGATTTACTACTATTTTTGGCAGCCTGAACTTCTCATGGACTGATGCTCACAGATGTACCTGAACTTCTCATGGATGTGAAGTTCAGGTAGATTTACTACTATTTTTGGCACCTGAACTTCTCATGGACTGATGCTCATAGATGTACCTGAACTTCTCATGGATGTGAAGTTCAGGCAGATTTACTACTATTTTTGGCAGCCTAAACTTCTCATGGACTGATGCTACACACCACCTGAACTTCTCATGGCAGTAAGAAAATAACAAGCAGAGGGAAGAAGTTCAACCATACCCTAGCTAGAAGTTCGGCCAACCTTTTTCCAGTAGCTGATAGGCCACCTTGTGAGCAATTTGTCGGGGAGCTAGGAGAGGAACCGCATGGCAATCCATGACTTGCATAGGGCGCGAAGTTCATCTGCACGAAGCAAGAAGGTCAGGCAAGGGACGGTTGAAGAAGAAGGCGACAAGTGGGAGGAAGTTCATGTACCGCTGCTGGATTTGAAGGCGCCTTCGATGCCGCCTTCGCCGCGGAGTTGCCCCGTTAGCCGCGCCGTTCGCCATAGCTTGCGTCGGGGCCGTCATCTTCTCTGCCAATGCGTCGGGCGGTGAAGATGGATGGAGGATGCGGCTTCCGGAAGTCCATGGCGGCTTCGCCGCGTCCAGGCGACGCGGGCTCCCTCACGCCGGCGTCCGCCGTCGCTCGCTCGCCCGCGCCGGTGGTCGGCCAGGATCTGGGGAAGGAGGGGAGGGGCCGGATCCGGTCGGCTAGGAGCTGGAGACGGGGGGAGGCGGCGGATCCGGCCGGCCAGGAGCTGGAGACGGGGGGAGGCGGCGGATCCGGCGAAGATCGGCAGCGACCACGGGAGGAGGTCGGGGGATCGAGGGGAGGAGGGGGGCTGGGGCGGCTCGGGATCGGGATCAGCTGGATCCTGTCGGGGAGCCTTGGGATCCAGTGGATCCTGTCGGGCCGACAGCAGTTCAGAAGTTCGGGAGGGCCCTGTCGGGCCCTATATAGGGCCTGCTATGATCCAAATAACTATTCTAATCCCAGAATTAGAATAGTGCTGTCCTATATATATATATATGTATATATATGTGGCTTTATAGGCCGGATCAATGGGACATAGAGCTCTGCTTTATAAACAAAAGCCCCCATGTAACCACACACGATGTAATAAAAACAACATAGACCCCACTTTAGCTGAGGCTCTGGTTTATTATATTGATCATAATATGTACATTGTCATAACTATGTACATAAGAAGAGCGTGTGGCTGAAGTATAGTAAGGCCAAAGATGAGCTATATTCCACGGCCGTTGGGTCTCCTCCTCCGATTTACGTGAATCTTTGTGCCCTCAAACATCGATAAGGTAGTATGATCCGTTGTGCAGATTTTTGCTGACCACAAAAGGTCCTTCCCAAGGTGGGGACAACTTGTGCATATCAGTCTGATCCTAGATGAGCCGGAGCACTAGATCGCCTTCCTGAAAAGTTCTGGTTTTAACCCGGCGGCTGTGATTACGACGCAGGTCTTGCTGGTAAATCGCCGAACGAGCCGGTGCAATATCATGCTCCTCTTCCAACAGGTCAAGTGAATCCGGATGTGCTTTCTCATTATCAGCTTCAACATAAGACGCTACACGGGGCGAGTCATGACGGAAGTCACTAGGGAGAGCCGCCTCTGCTCCGTAAACCATGAAGAAAGGTGTCTAACCTGTAGATCTATTCGGTGTGGTATTGATACTCCATAACACAGAAGGTAACTCCTCCACCCAACAACCCGGCGTCCGCTTTAAAGGAACCATAAGCCGGGGCTTGATGCCTCTCAAAATCTCTTGATTGGCTCTCTCTGCTTGACCATTAGATTGGGGGTGAGCCACTGATGACACGTCAAGCCAGATGTGCTCCCGTTGACAAAATTCTTCCATAGCACCCTTGGACAGATTAGTACCATTATCGGTTATGGTGCTGTGTGGAAAACCAAAACGGAACATCACCTTTTTGATGAATTGAACCGTCGTAGCTGCATCACACTTACTGACTGGTTCTGCCTCCACCCACTTGGTGAACTTATCAACCGCCACCAGACACTACAAAAAAATACACTTCCGTGATGATACGTGTTTGTCACAGTAGGTCGCTTTTTTTGTCATGCATGTACATCCATGACAAATTTATGAAAGAGTCAAGATAGTCATACATGTGCTGTTGTAGAAGTGTTCCATGACATTACCAAAATTATCATCACGGAAGTGTCCACTTCCATGACGATAAATCGCGCGTCACAGAAGTGCTTTCGTCAAGGGTGACCGACATGTGGCATCACCGTAACGGAACGTCGTTAAGCTATCGGGTCGGGTTTTGGATCCGATAACCCGTTAACAGCCCAATGGGGATTTTCCACGTGTAAAATCATCATTGGCTAGAGGAAACACGTGTCGGCTCATCGTCGGGACAGATGTCATCCACTCACTGGACATAAGGCGCCTATGATACGTCGACACGTGGCACGGCCCAACAAGTTTAAATGGGCCGGCCCAACTAAAGGCCCACAAGATTTTGCGGACCATAATGGGCGGCCCCAGCTAAAGGCCCACGAGATTTTGTGGACCATAATGGGCTGGCCTAGCTAAAGGCCCACAAGATTTCGCGGGCCATAATGGGCCGGCCCAGGTAAAGGCCCACAAGATTTTTGTGTGCCATAATAGGCCGGCACAGGTAAAGGCCCACAAAATTCTTGCGAATCATAATGGGCCGGCCCAGCTAAAGGCCCACGAGATTTCGCCGACATTAATGGGCCGGCCCAGCTGTAGGCCCAAAAGATTTTGAGGACCCTAGTAGGCCGGCCCGTTAACTGGCTGCCATGTTTTGGGCCAAATGTCGGCCCATATTTGATCCGGTCTATTAATAGCCTGCCACGCTCCGGGCCTAATAATGGCCCATATGAGATCCGGCCCATTAAAAGCCTACCACGTTCTGGGCCAAATTATGGCCTAGATCAGGTCCGGCCCTTTAAGAGGTTTTGGGCCTAATTATGGGCCATATCAGATTCGGCCCGTCAACTGGACACTATGCTTTTGGGCCCACTTGCTAAAGGCCCACTTAGTAATTCGGCCTGATATTAGTTTTGGCATGTTAAGGGCCCGTTTAGCATTTCAGCCCTATATTAATTTCAGCCTGTTAAAAGCCCGTCATATAGTTGGGCCTAACTACGGCCCGGTTTGTATCCGGCCTGCTCGCAGCCGATATCTAATTGGGCCAAACAAGGACCGAGACAATTTTTCGGCCTGTTAAAAGCCCATGATTTGATTCACACAATCATAGGCCAGGGTTCATTTTGGGCTGCGGCCGGCCCGTGAGCTGATCGGCACGTTTCAGGCCCAACCTACATCGTGATTGCATGACGGCCCGATTATGTACCGTAATTTTACGATTTGGCCGGTTTACTGCGAAGACAGGATATATATACAGTAAAATAACTGAAGCATCATGAATAATAAAAAAACCTATACTATACAATAAAGAAATTATGGCATATTACATCCACTGGGCATCAAAGTTCGCCACTATGATAATAAAGCCCAAGCAGACAGTAGATTACATACACTGGGCATCAAAGATTGCCACCTGTCGGAGTAATGGGCCACGGGTAGGCTAACCCGAGCCCCAGAACCTTTCAAGACATCGGGGCAGGTTGCGCCCCTCAAGACCCCAGGACGAAGAGCTGCCTTCTGAGAAGTCGGCGGCAAGGCGACCGACTGCCCACTCGCGGCCGAGTCCCGGGGACGACTTCAGGATAAGCCGACTCCTGACTGGCGACTTCCAGAGAAGCCGGCTTTGGGGAGTCGGCCCACGACTCCAACAAACTCCATATCCTCATCAAGAGGGACAGGACAGGGGAGTGGCTATAGTGAAGACTGCTCCCACCCCTTTCTAAAGGAAAGCATGGTCACAGTACGCCGTACTCGCGAGATCTTCGTGCGGCGTGGCACTGTTGCCATGCTGGTCCTGACATCAGCACCGGTGGACCGAATCCCATGCCCACAATGGCTTGTCTGTACGACCTTTGGGCGGCGGGTCCCACCGACCAGCGGGATCCCAGAAGACGGCAAGTGCACCACAAGTCGGACCCATCGGGAGTCGGCCCCCGAGAGTCGGCCGGCCCCTCCCCCAGGGCCCATGCGCCATTAATCAGATGTGACGAAGAGTGGCAATAGAGATCGCCCGCTAGGCGGCGGGGCTGTTGCCACGACTCCATGACCAAGCCCGCATCATCAGAAGCACGGCTACAGTAATCAGCAGCCGGCAAGACCCACCCGCGGCGGACGCGGCCTGTCGCACCCAACCCCTGACATTTGGCGCCCACCTTGGGGCCTGGTGCACCCTCATCCGGAGACTTGTTCTGGATGGGAACCCTTTTTCTCCCTGGCGAGCGCAGCCAGCCAGGCACGCCAGACGGAGTTTGCACCGACGCGCTGCACGGCGTTGAGATCGCCTGCGCAGCTAGCCGCCTCGCCGAACTAGTTGGCGAGGTTCGCATATCCGACAAACCTGCACCCGACGCAGGCACGGGCGGCTCCGAGAGCCTCCTCGCGGGCCTCCTCGATCAACTCAATGTCTCCGGCGAGCCTACCGTGGACTTGGAGTCTGTAGGCTCCACCGACCCGATGCTGGTCGACTCCGACACCGCGTCGCTCGACGCATTCCCCACTAATGTGGTGGTCTACAACGAACCTCTCCCTCGCACAAAGAGCGATGGAAGCACCGTGACCAAGGTGCTCGTCATCAGTCATGACGAGCCTCCCGGCGGAGGAGTGCATGACCCACTTGGCGCGGCGCTACAAGATCTGATTGTGCCCATTCCGGAAGACACGGACGCGAAAATGTTGGAGGCGCGCCGCCTTCAGCTCGTCGAAGGCGCGAAGAAGCTGGCTAGAATGAGACGCTTGTCAGAAGCCTACCAGCGAGAGATGGATCGCGCTGTTGGCGGCTCGCCGGCCCCAGCGGGGCCCAGCCGCCTTGGCGCGGTCCAGCAGCGCGGTGTAGCCATCGCCAACCTGTTCCGGGCAAGCTGCCCAGTGTACGCTACCCCTGCGGAGAACATTCAAGCCGCCCAGGCGGCGGCGGATGAGCTAGACAATTTTGAGGGCGAAGAACGCCGCCTGATGATGGAGCGAGTCCGACGGCTCCTCGTCGTGGCTGCCGCGCAGAACGAGGCCGGCTGCCACACGGAGGCGCCGCAGTGGCAAAACGACGACCTTCGCCGAGACCAAGGCGCGACGTCTCGGACGCCGACTGACGGCGCCCGAGGAAGAAGAGACAAGGATCCGGCTATCAGCCACAGTCGGACTCACATTACCATAGAGCGCGACCGAGACGGCTGCCCGAGAGCAGTGGAACGACGGGACGACTGTCCGCTTCCTCCTCCTCGCAAGGAGAGGCGAGTCTCCCTGCCACGTGTTGACCATCCGACTCTCGGCGACCGCCTTGGCCGCCGAGAGGGAGTCGGAGAAAATGACGCCCGCCACCGGATCGACCAACTTCACTGATCCCTGGCGCTGGAAGAAGAAGACGAGTTGGGTCCACCTTGTTTTGGGCCCCGCATTCGAGACGAGCCCTTTCCCAAAGGGTTCACGCTCGCAAGAGACACGCCCAAGTACACCGGCTCCATGAAGCCGGAAGACTGGTTGGTCGACTACTCCACGGCTGTCAGCATAGCGAACGGCAGCAAGCGTGTCGCCGTAAAATACGCCCGTTCATGCTCCAGGGCACGGCCCGGACATGGCTGAACAGCCTGAAGCCCCGCAGCATCAACAACTAGGTCGACTTCACCGAAGCATTCGTCCGCAACTTCACCAGCATGTACAAGCGTCCTCCCAAGCCTCGTCAGCTCTCTTTGTGCATGCAAGGTCCCGACGAGTCGACTCGCGACTACCTCACGCATTGGGCCAAGCTTCGAAACTCCTGCGAGGGGCGTGCATGAGGTGCAGGCTATCGAGTACTTCACCGCCGGGTGCAGAGAAGGCACCCTCCTCAAGCACAAGCTCCTCTGCGACGAGCCAGAAACCCTCGACGAGATGCTGATCATAGCAGACAAGTACGCCATGGCCGACTCCTCCATGAAGGCGGAGATTCAAGTCAGCGCAACTGGCAAACTGGCCCCTCAGGCTCCAAGAACTCCGGCGGGAGATGCCAGTCGGCGACAGTAGCAGAGCGACCACAAGTGCAAGGCCCCGTAGCTGGCTTCCAGCAGCCGGCAGGTTGCAACAGTCGAAGCCCAGCAGCCGGATGGGCAGCCTCCACCCAAGCGACAGAAAGGCGGCAAGCCCAACTGGTTGCCGGCCTTCTCCTATGAGCAGACTCTGGATGGACCTTGCAAGTTCTATAGCGGATCCGTCGAATCACACCACCCGGAAGTGCCACCGGCTCACCAGGATCGGCAAGGGAGATGACCTCCTACCTCCCCCGCCTGCTGGGCAGCCGCCTCCGCCTCCACCCCAGCAGCCGGCTGTCAGGCCAGCCGGCGCAGTACAAGACGAATACCCCGAAGAGCATGGAGCCTACGTGGTGTTTACCAGTATGGCTGATGATCGACGCAGCAGACGGCTGCAGCGACAAGAGGTGAATGCAGTAGCATCAGAGACACCAGAGTTCATGCACTGGTCCGAGAAGCCTATCAGCTGGAGCAGAGCCGACCACCCAGAGGTGATACCGAGTCCAGGCTCTTATGCTTTGGTCTTAGATGCCACCTTTGCCACGGATAGACGAGCTGCTCGTTTCTCGCGAGTTCTGATAGACGGAGGCAGCAGCATCAACATCCTGTACAAGGACACCATGGAGAAGTTAGGAATCAAGTAAAGACAGCTTCAAAACAGCCGGACTGTGTTCCATGGCATTGTTCCTGGGCTTTCCTGCTCACCAATTGGCAAGAGCCTGATGGACGTCCTCTTTGGAGACAAAGATCACTTCCGCCGAGAATCAGTTTGGTTTGAGGTGGTGGACCTTGAGAGCCCATACCATGCACTACTCGGCCGACCCGCCTTGGCCAAGTTCATGGCGGTCCCCCACTACGCCTACCTCAAAATGAAGATGCCAAGTTCCAGGGGAATTCTGACCATAGCCGGCGACTACCAAAAGTCGTCTGCCTATGTGGCTGAGAGCAGTCGGCTAGCCGAGTCCCTGGTGATCGCAGTCGAGAAGCGGCTCCTTAAATGTGTATGGCGATGGCCGGCAAGCAGCCAGAGGTGTCGCCTAACCCGAAGGAGTCAGAGGCTGAGGGTTCGTTCAAGCCAGCCAAGGAGACAAAGAAGATACCCTTGGATCCCGAGCACCTAGAAAGGTACGCTGTCGTAGGCGCAAACCTCGACAGCAAATACGAAGGCGAGCTCGTATTTTTCCTCCGTGAGAATCGGGACATCTTCGCATGGTCCCCCAAAGACATGCCAGGTGTATCGACGGAATTCACCGAGCACAAATTACATGTCTGATCTGATGCAAAGCCGATCAGGAAGCCCCTGCGCCGCCTATCAGAAGAGAAGAGAAGAGTTGTCGGAGAAGAGATACCTGACTCCTAACAGCCGGCTTCATTATGGAAGTATTCTTTCCAAAGTGGCTAGCAAATCCGGTCCTGGTACTGAAGAAGAACAAGCAGTGGCGAATGTGTATTGACTACACGAGCCTCAACAAGGCCTGCCCCAAGGACCCGTTTGCTCTGCCAAGAATTGATTAGGTGATAGACTCCACCGCCGGATGCGAGCTATTGAGTTTTTTGGATGCATATTCAAGATATCGCCAGATCAAGCGGAACCCAGCTGACAAACTGAAGACCGCCTTCATCACACCGTTTGGAGCCTTCTGCTACCTCACCATGACGTTTGGCTTGAGGAATACCGGCGCCACCTTTCAGCGTTGCATGCAGAAGTGCCTCCTCAAGCAACTCGGGAGAAACGTCCACGTCTACGTGGATGATGTGGTGGTGAAGACAGAAAAGCGTGGAACACTGCTGGAAGACCTCAAGGAGACCTTTGAGAACCTGCGCCGATTCCAGATCAAGCTCAACCCTGAGAAGTGCGTCTTCGGAGTACCATCCGGCCAACTCCTTGGCTTCCTGGTCTCTGAACGCGGCAAGTGCAACCCTATAAAGATCAAGGCCATCGAGAGGATGGAGGTACCCAGCCGACTGCTGGATGTGCAAAAGTTCACCGGCTGCTTGGCGTCCATCAGCCGATTCATCAGTCGGCTGGGCGAGAAAGCTCTCCCCTTATACCAACTCGTGAAGAAGACCATTTTTTTTGAGTGGAACCACAAGGCGGATGAAGCTTTTCTCCAGTTGAAAAAGATGCTGACTACTCCACCCGTTCTGGCGGCTCCGACTCCTAAGGAACCTATGGTCCTGTACATCGCCGCCACCAGCCGGGTAGTCAGCACGGTCATTGTAGTGGAGCGCAAGGAGGAAGGCAAGGCACTACCTGTACAGAGACCGGTATATTACTTGAGTGAAGTAATATCGGCCTCCAAGCAAAACTACCCCCACTACCAGAAGATGTGCTATGGCGTGCACTTTACCGCCAAGAAGTTGAAGCCTTATTTCAAGAGCATCCAATCACTGTGGTCTGCACGGCCCCACTTGCCGAGATCATCGGAAGCCGAGATGCTTCTGGCCGAGTGGCCAAATGGGCCATAGAGCTGGCTCCCTACACCATCCACTACCAGCCCCGCACCGCCATCAAGTCACAAGCACTGGCCAACTTTCTTGTTGACTAGGCAGAGACCCAGTACCTACCTCCAGCACCCGACTCCACCCATTGGCGGATGCATTTCGACGGCTCCAAGATGCGCACCGGCTTGGGAGCCGGCGTCGTCCTCACTTCCCCTAAAGGCGACAAGCTCAAATACGCACTGCAAATCCATTTTTCCGCCTCCAACAATGTCGCCAAGTACGAGGCGCTCATTCACGGGCTCCGGCTTGCCAAAGAACTTGGCATTCGCCGGATCTTGTGTTATGGCGACTTGGACTTAGTGGTCCAACAGTCATCTGGCGACTGGGACGCCAAAGATGCAAACATGGCGAGTTACCGTTTCCTCGTGAAGCAACTCAGTGGATATTTCGAGGGGTGCGAGTTCCTCCATGTGCCAAGAAACGACAACGACCAAGCAGACGCCTTGGCACGAATCGGCTCTACCCGCTAAGAAATACCATCCGGCATCGCCCTTCAGCGCCTCCTCAAGCCGTCTGTCAAGCCTTCACCAGAATCAGACTCCATCTTTGTGCCGACTCCCCCCAAAGAAGTCGGATCCGACTCCAGAGTCCCAGCAGACGGTACGAGGATTTTGGCAGATGGCTCCAAAGGCGGCACAGTCGAAGCCGGCCCAGGGACTGCAGTACCCGACCCGGGGACTGTGGCGGCGGGCTCGAAGACTCCAGAACTCGGCCCAAGAGCCGCGCCAGTCGGCCTAGGGACTTCTTTAACCCAGCAAGCGGTTGTTGACTCCAACCCGCTGCATCCCAGCCCAGCCGCCCTCGTCCAAGTCGCAGTTCTGGCAGTCGAAGAAATAGCAGCACCCTCATGGGCCTAGCCCATCCTTAAATTCCTGGTGAGCAAGGAGCTGTCGACTGATGAGACCTCAGCTCGGCAAGTACAATGTTGAGCGGCAGCCTACACCATAGTCAATAGAGAGCTGGTCAGGCGCAGCGTCACTGGTGTCTACCACCGCTGCGTAGAGCCAGAGCAAGGCCAAGCAATTCTCAAAGACATCCATCAAGGTGAGTGCGGCCACCATGCGGCTTCAAGAGCACTCGTCGCAAAAGCCTTTCGACACGGTTTCTTCTGGCCGACTGCCTTAGAAGAGGCCAAGGAATTGGTCCAAAAATGCAAAGGGTGCCAGAAGTTCAGCTCCAAGCCGCACCAGCCAACTTCTGCACTCAAGACCATCCCCATTGCCTGGCCTTTCGCAGTTTGGGGTCTAGACATGGTGGGACCATTCAAGACGGCACGAGGTGGCTTAACTCACCTACTTGTCGCGGTGGACAAGTTCACCAAGTGGATAGAAGCGAAGCCAATCAAGAAACTGAACGGTCCGACTGCCGTGACTTTCATCTCCGATATCACAATTCGGTACGGCATACCACACAACATCATCACTGACAACGGCACAAATTTTGCCAAAGGCGCCTTGGCCCGTTTCTGTGCAACACAGGGCATCCGACTGGACCTAGCGTCTGTCGCCCATCCACAGTCAAATGGACAGGTGGAGCGAGCAAACGGCCTCATCCTGTCCGGCATCAAGCCCCGACCGGTCGAGCCTCTCGAGCGTTCGGCTGGCTGCTGGCTCGATGAGTTGCCAACCGTCCTCTGGAGTCTGCGCACGACTCCAAACAAGTCAACCGGCTTCACGCCTTTCTTCCTCGTCTACGGTGCCGAAGCCGTCATCCCAACGGACATAGAGTTCGACTCCCCGCGAGTCACCATGTACACCAAGGAGGAAGCAGAAGAAGCACGTCAAGACGGCGTCGATCTGGTGGAAGAGGGCCAGCTGTTGGCACTCAGCCGGTCCAGCATCTACCATCAGAGCCTGCGCCGAAACTACAATAGGAAGGTCAAGCCAAGATCTTTCCAAGAAGGTGACCTTGTGCTCCGGCTGATCCAGCGAACAGCCGGCCAGCACAAGCTATCGGCACCTTAGGAAGGCCCTTTCATCATCAGCAAAGTGCTGGCAACGACTCCTACTACCTGATTGACGCTCAGAAGCCCCGAGCACGCAAGAGGGACGACTCCGGCAAAGAGACAGAACGGCCATGGAATGCAAATCTCCTCCGAAGATTTTACAGTTGATGTAGTATGTACCATGCTACCTTTTGTGTTAAAGTACCAAGACTTTGGGCCCCCCGAGACGAGCTTGGGGACTTCCCTCTTTTGTCTATATGATAAAAGTTATGCCTATGAGTATGTTACTCTTTGTTATGCCGCTTGGCACCGGGCTTGACAGGTTGGCCCGGGGACTTGCCGCCTTGCACTATGAAATGCTTCCTGCAGCCGGACAATTAGTGTGTGGCGCCTAAGCCATTTCTTGTCAGAAGCCGCAGCTTGCAGAGCGACTGTACGGGGGGCAGGAGTATGGTAGAATGGGCGTTCACATGAAAAATGGCTAAGGACTCAAAGCATAAAACATAGCTTAAGCCGGCTTCCAGCCTTACTTTTTTCTTTTCGCAAACCGACTATTAAGCAGTCGGCTCACCGCCTTCTATTCAACTTGCTAAAAACTCTAAAACGGCTAAGTACTTGCCTTCCCAAAGTAGCCAAGTATTTGATCCAACGGCAGCCCGCAGAGCGGCTGTCCGACTGGCAAGACAGGCAACTAAGGGAAAGCGGCAAAGGAAAAAAGCCAAAAGAGCAATGAGCAAGAAAAGATAGAATTCGTATAAATATTTACATAGCATAGGCCCTTGGCCGAATCTTTGAGCAGAAGTTCTAAATACACCCCGCGGGTGGAATTGTGCGAATTAACAAGTTCTTGAAAGACTACTAAAGCAGATAAAATAAAGATAAGGCGGCAGCCTAAGATGCGGCAGACAGATTCGGAGGGTCGGAGGAGACGGCAGCGTCAGGCGTTGGGGCGGCCGGCTGGGCAGTCTCGGCTCGATCGTTTCCGGCGGCAGTCGGCTCGGTCGCACGCGACTCTTTGCTAGAGGCACGGTCAAGCTGAGGCTGGCCGTCCGCTTCGTCTTCTGGTTCTTCCGCCTCGCCTCCGTCCTCCGCCTCGCCTTCCTCCTCGGCGCTGGAACCGATCACCTCCGCCGAGTCCTCGCCATAGTCTGGGTTCATCCCAAACCACTCCGGCGGTACCTCCTCGCCGTCTTCAGACCGCTCAGGGACGAAGATACTGGTGTCGGTGTACTCGGCGATCGCCGCCGCACGCTTGACGAGGGCGTCTGCCGCAGCTGCCAGCTCCGGCTGGGCCTCTGACCGAAGTGTGGCCAGCCGGTCTAGATCCAGTCCCGGATACCACACCTTGACGGACTCCAAGGTCCGGCGTGCTCCATCTCGGGCCGAGGAACCCTTCCAGGCCTCAAGACGACCAGACGCGACCTCTAGCCAGTCGGCAGTTAGGCTGGGGGTGCGCAGAGCCTGCATGTCCGGCCACAGGGTGGCAATCGCCTGGGCACCGACACATTGAAGACGGCGCATCATCCGGTGAGTCGGCCGAAGGCGAGCCTCGATGCTCAGGATATGCTCATCAAGGGTTCAGGGGGCGTGGGCGGCGATCTCTGCACCTTCCGCCCTCCGACCTTCATGGTTAGCCTCGATGGCTTGGATGGCAGCCTGCGAGTGCCCAGGGAAGAAGTCTGCCAAGACGGAAGAAACAAAGAAGCAAGTCAAAAACCAGAAGTCGGCACGACTCATAATCGGCAGCTCGAAGAAAGAAAGTAAAGAAACTCACCATCAACAATGTCTTCAATCTCATGGAAGCTGGAGGCCAGCATTGCCTCTCTGTCAGTCCAGGAGGAGCGCTCGCTCGCGAACTCGGCCAGGAGAACAGTTTCCGCCTCTTCTGCCTCCTTCTGCGTCTTCGCAAGCAGCTCCCTCTGCTCTTCCAATTAAGTGGCCAGTAGATCGCACTCTATGGCGAGCTTGATGCACTCCTCCCCCTTGGTGCGCAACGTGGAGTTGGCTTCGCTCAGCTGCTGTTGAAGAACAGCGTTGGCTTCTGAAGAGAAGGAAGAAAGAAGGCGTTAAGTCATCAATAAAGAAGGTCGCCGGGGAGATCCGGCCCGACTGCTCAGCAGTCGGCCCGAATCTTGGGGACTACAGCCCGCGGGTGCACCAGCATGCCCCCGCAAGGAAGGAAAAGGACTCACTCCGGCTCTCTGACAGGTCGGCGGTCCGCTTGCCCAGCTCTTCAACATTGTGGTTGAAGGCAGTAACGCGGAGGTTGTGGTAGTCCTGCGACAAGTGTTTCAGACAAAAGTTAGTACTCGGAACTCACCAAGTGGAGTTCCGGGCCGCCTGGTCAGCAGTCGGCCCGAAACTCGGGGACTACACCCAGTGGGTGCGCTGGCGCGCCCCCACAGAGAGGAACAAGAAAAAAAAGAGAGAGGACCAAAGAGAAAGCATAACCGGATGGCTGCCCGCGATGCCAGGTGCGCCTTGGTGCAGTTTTGGATGGCGTCGCTCTCAGCTCGCAGCTTCGTCTGGACGTCCAGAAGCGCCTAGTTCAGCGGCCCCGTGCCGCCTCCTCGCACCCACCCAATGGGCGCGGCGCTCGACGCTTTGGTGTCTGGGATCGCCGAGCTGGCGGTGCCGGTCTCCAGGGGGCGTGGCGCCGAGGTCGCCTTCTCAAGACGGCGGCGCGTTGGCGAGCCGACTTGAAGGAGTAGCCTCGCCACGGCCTCGTCTTCAGTCGGCGGCACCGGAGGGTCTGCTGGCTGTTCACCTTGCGCGCTCCTAGACGGCGGAGGAGGCGGTGGCGGAACGATCACGACCGGCATGGAAGAGTCGCCGCCTTCCCTCTCCATGACGGGGTTCTGGCCGCCGGCTTCCCCAGTCTGCCCCGTGAACTCCGGAGGAGGCGGCATAGAGTTCAGCAGGGTGACAAATACCGCCGATTGGTGGTGCGCGGCCTCCGCCTTATCGGCCTCCACCTTCTCCAGGCGGGCGGCCTCTTCCTCGTTGCGCTTCTCCTGCGCATTCCGCTCCATCGCCTCCCGGAGGTCAGCGGCGGGGTCAATCCGCCGAGTGGTGGCGGACGTCTCCGCTGACCCCATGACGGAGGCGGCGACGACCCTCTCAAGAGTGAAGGGAGCCCTGAAGCAAGGGAAGCAAGTAAAAGACTCAGACAAAGCTACAGAGAAAGAATAAAGTGTTAAGACTGAATACTCACGCGGAGACCAGTGGCGGCTTCTTCACTTCCTTACGGAAGCGGATGGCCTTCGCAGCCGCCTCGTCCCGCTGGGTCGCCGAAGCCGAACTCTTGGGCTTCTTCGGCCGACTGCCGAACAAGGTCGGCATGGCCCTACGCTTCTTCCCGCCGCCTGGAGCACCCGGCGCGGCAGAAGAGCCCGCGCCGGGATGGCTGGCTCCTGGCCGATGGCGGGGGGCGACCTCCTCCTCCTCATCAGGCCAGTCCTCTAGGCTGGCCCCGAGCCGCGGGCCGCCACCTCCCTCTGTGTCGTCTTCCAAAGCCGCCGCTCCCAGATCAGGGTCGTCGACGTCGCTCTCTGCCCGGTCGGCAAGGAACTCGCGGGCCGGCCCCGTGGTGCCGGCTGGTGGATGGAGGAGGGGATTCTGACCAAAGCCGACTGGTCAGGCCGCACAAAACAAACTCGGCAAGAAAGAAGACAATCCAAAGAAAGAAAGAAAAGGCAACTCACTGTGGGTGGGGGGTTGGCGCGGGAGTACGGCTCCTTGCCAAACCGCCAGTCCTCCAGGAGCTTGCTGTCCGAGATGTAGTTCACCATGTAGGCCACCTCCTCGTGAGGCATGTCCTTGGTGCACATCCGACTCGGGTCACGGTGCCCGCTCATTTGGCATATCATGTGTGGGCGACCTTGGAGCGGGAGAACTCGGCGCGCCACGAAGGCGGCCAGCAGGTCTGGACCAGTCAAGCCCTCCGACTGCGCCAGCACTAGGGGTCGCGCGACGGCACCGGCTCTCGCAGGCGTTAGCGACTTGGCCCGGTATGACCAGTTGGGCAGTCTCCCAGCCGGCGGGCCGGCTTCGAAAGCCGGCAGGTTGACCCAATCGCCCTTCGGAAAGACACTTTCACGTAGAAGTACGACCGCTGCCACATCTTCACCTACTTTATCAGCTTGATGGTGGGGCAGGTGTTGTCAGCCCCCGATCTCCGCCCGGCGATGAACGCGCCGCATTGAGCCGGCACGCCTGCATCCTGGGTGCCGACCTTGGAGTAGAAGAACTCCCCCAGAGCTCGAGGGTGGGGGGGACTCCGAGGAAGCTTTCGCACAAGGCCACGAAGGCGGACAGCAGCACCACTATGTTGGGCGTGAGGTGGTGCGGCTGGAGGCCGTAGAACTCCAGAAAAGAGTGGAAGAAGCTGCTCGCCTGCAGCCCCAATCCGCGCAGGCAGTGCGAGCGGAAGATGACCCGCTCGCCCTCCTCTGGCGCTGGGGAAATTTCCCCCTCGGTGCAAGACGCACCCACACGTAATCTTTGCCGGGAGCTGACGAGTCTTGCGGAGGAACTCGATGTGGTCGTCGTGAACTTCTGAGCCGTCCCAGGTGCCGGAACGCACCAAGGGAGGCGTGGCGGCAGAAGAAGAACTCATCGTGAGCTGATCGCCGCCGCGTTCATCAAAGCTTGGGCGCGCGGCGGAGCGAGAAAGAAGAAGAAGGAGAAGAGCAAGGAGTAGCGGGAAGGAGGGGCACGCGTGCTCTGCCGCGCCCCCCTCCACCCCCTACTTATAGCCTCATGGGCTGCGAAGCCGAGGGGGCGGTAGTGGGATTTACTGCGCCCACGACCCCACGACCCCCACGTTTCCACGACAAAATTACTGCATGCAGTAACTCCACGGGAATCCCAACCGTCCGCCTAGGCCACAGCGAATCCGCTCGGGCGCCGAGGCGCGGTAGTGGCGGGCCTTGCCTACGGGCCTGTCCCGTCACGCGCGTAGGCTGGCAGACTGGCCCGGCCGCATGTTATCACGTGACAGGCCCGGAACGGGCGGCGGCCTGGAGGCTTAGCCAGCACTCTACTTGGATCCCGCCGCGACGTTCGAAATATTGTGCAAGTCAGAGTTGGGCGGGTCCGACTCCTTCTAGTCGGCCCGGCGGAAATCAAGCAAGAACCATGTGTCGAGCACCTGGAAAGAGAAACTGTTGAGGCTTCTCGGCTGGTCATCTGCGGCGCCTCACCAGCTTCGGGGACTACTGTCGGAGTAATGGGCCACGGGTAGGCTAACCCGAGCCCCAGAACCTTTCAAGACATCGGGGCAGGCTGCGCCCCTCAAGACCCCTGGATGAAGAGCCGCCTTCTGAGAAGTCGGCGGCAAGGCGACCGACTGCCCACTCGTGGCCGAGTCCCAGGGACAACTTCAGGATAAGCCGACTCCTGACTGGCGACTTCCAGAGAAGCCGGCTTTGTGGAGTCGGCCCACGACTCCAACAAACTCCATATCCTCATCAAGAGGGACGGGACAGGGGAGTGGCTACAGTGAAGACTGCTCCCACCCCTTTCCAAAGGCAAGCATGATCACAGTACGCCGTACTCGCAGAGATCTCCATGCAGCGTGGCACTGTTGCCATGCTGGCCCTGACATCAGCACCGGTGGACCAAATCCCGCGCCCAAAACGGCTTGTCTGTACGACCGTTGGGCGGCGGGTCCCACCGGCCAGTGGGATCCCAAAAGACGGCAAGTGCACCACAAGTCGGACCCGTCGGGAGTCGGCCCTCGAGAGTCGGGCGGCCCCTCCCCCAGAGCCCACGCGCCATTAATCAGATGTGACGGAGAGTGGCAATAGTGATCGCCCGCCAGGCGGCGGGGCTGTTGCCATGACTCCATGACCAAGCCCGCGTCATCAGAAGCACGGCTACAGTAATCAGCAGCCGGCAAGACCCGCCCGCGGCGGACGCGGCCTGTCGGCTCTGTACCTAGCCAGTCGGCGGGGCCCACCAGTCGGCGGGCCCTAGCAGTCAGCGGAGAAGACGGAGGCCGGAGGCACTGACCGCTGGGCCCGCGTCCAGCCGGATTACCGTTGTACCCCTGGGGGGTAGGCCTATATAAACCCCCCAGGGCACCCATGCAAAGGGTTGGAATCCATTAGCACTAGACCAGACCATATAGGAAGGAGAGAGCTGGCCTTGCCTTCTCCTACCTTCAGGAAACAGCTCAAGGAGCAATCGTGTAAACTCTTTGCCGTAGTGATCATGCGGAGAACCCGCAGAGCAGCAGTAGGTGTATTACCTCCCCGGAGAGCCCTGAAGCTGGGTAAGATTCGCCGGCGTGCATGTCTTCGGCTCATCCCGTTTCCAGGCACCGGCGACGTTCTACTCGCCCCCACCATGATAAGCCATCCTTTGGCATATGTCGCACCCAACCCCCGACACCACCAGTGCAAATAAACACGTCGACATAATAATATACAAAACCGACAACACTTCAATAGAGTTCAAGAAAGGTTAGCCCTAGTGGGGAGCTGCAGCGCAAGCTGCTGAGCAAGATGATGAGATTGTGCTTGTTCAACACTTATATCTTCCTCACTCTGAAAGATAAACAAGCAGACAGATGACAGGTTTTGCACATAAAAGTATCAGTGCTGACAGTTCATCACATTTCTTACCGACGAATAAAGTGACACAGTTTAAATTTGCTTTAACACAATATGGTATTGTTTAGGTCAAGACATGGTAGGAAATGACATTGTGAAGGAGTTGGCAGCTTCACGACACCACTGGATTACAGATCAAGAACTCATAAGTATCAATGGTTAGTGTGCTGTCAATTTATACCATTTCAGATTGGCAAATAAAGAGCCGGTTTAAATAATAGTAGAATGATATGACATTGTTCATAGTTAAGACATTGCAGAATATGACATTGTGCTACAGTGGGTAGGTTCACCACACCACTGGATTACGGATGAAGAACAGAAGCATACATGTAGTGCAAAAGAAGATCACTTGCTCTGTATAGTTTAGTTTACATGGTATGAAGAAGGAAGTTGGTTGCACAACTGAAAACTTAAATTGAGAAAGGACAAACTTTTGTTTATGAACTACATAATAAACTTTAAACAAGCAATTTGATGCAAACACCAAAAATAAACAGCTGTTGCAGTCATGCCTAACCAAATATATACAACAAACTTTGAAGGCTTGAGATGGACAAACTTACATTATTGATGAAGACAGGCTCTATAAAGGCCTTGTCCATGCTGATGGGGGGGGGCAATTCAAGAAGTTTACCACATAATCTTCTTCAAAAGCATTGCCTTTATTCTACATTTTGTTAAGAGTAAATATAGATGTGATAATATACGAAAAAATGGAGAATATTTAAGATAAGATGAAGAGTGATGCTACATAACCAAGTAGCTATAAATGTAAGTGCAGCGATACAGGCAAAAGGTACAGCCAAGAGCAATGCACAGCTAAAGTTCTTCAGTACCAACCTTATGGTAAGAGTAAATATAGATCTGAAGTGTAGAAAATGGATGACAAAGGAAAATAAGCTGCAGAGAGATGGTACATGAACAACTACCTGTCATTATAAGTACACTGATAAAGGACAGCATGTACTTATAAGAACAATGCAGAGCTAAAAAAACATTGGCATTGGATATATTCTACACTAATGTAACCATTCATACAGATCAGATAATTTGGAGCGACCAATTGATAAGCAAGCTATCATGCATACTGCTGTCACATAATGAACCAGGTATGTATGCAAGTACAGTGATACAGGACAACAGGTACTAACAAGAGCAAAGCAGCGGGCAGCATATTTGTGATATCCTGTCGTTCTTGTCAAACTAGAATTCTTCTTCGAGCAGATTTCCTGCAAAAAAGATCCGTAAGGCACATGCAGAAAAGTAGAAGTTCAAATTGTCATGTGATTTCATAGACAGTACCTCATCCTGGGAACGAGACCAGTGCATAAAAAGGGTTTTCCATTCAATGTCTTCTAAATTTAGCACATGAGACTTCACCGTAAATTCGTTTATAGACTTGCCATCAAAGTGTGATTTCCTCAGGTAACACCGATACTGCTGCAATACTTCCTTGAAAAGCACAAGCAAGCTTTGCTCGTCATGACTATCCAGATTGACCCTCACCTAGTTACAACAATGTAATGTAAATCATTCATGTGTTCAATCAGCAGAAAACAGGAAAATAATAACCATGAATAATAGGACTTACACGTAAGTTGGATAGGAAGATGTGAAAATGGTGTTTGTCTTCACAATAATCTTCCCATGATGGGAATATATGCACGTAGTCCCTAACAACATTGAAAGCATTTTCTTTTAAACTGGGAATAAATGGAATGGGGTTCCAATCTGTAGGAATTGGCCGTCTCTGCAGTTGGGATAGGTCTTCGGCTAGTGGACTTGCTGTACTTTTTGCTGGAGTGGGATTTTTCTATGGTACAGCTAGTGCTATGGCAAATGAAATCGGTATACCTTTTGCTGGAGTGCAGGTCCTGTGTGGTGGGGCTAGTGGTGTGGCCAGTGAAGTATGGGTACAGTCTGCTGGAGTCGGTCCTACGCTTTGTGTCACTGGTTGTAGAACCAATATAAGTGGGGTGTTGTCTGATTTCTTCGGCACCACCAGGTTTTTCAAGGACTTTGTTGGTGCTCCTTCAGGTTCAGCAATCACCCTCTTCCTTTTTGATGTCTGATGCACAAGAACATCATTTGAGTGAAAAAATATGGTATGATGACAGATGGAATATGTATTGATAATGGATGGGCATGGCATCTCGACATATATGATGAGTAAACTAAGCAGATGGCGGTGCAACAAAGTAGAAGAAATGCAAGACAACATATGCAAGATACCTGCAATCAATAAAACATTGCCAAATTAGAACAGGCACCTTGATGGGTGAACAGGACAGGCCATCTTCCTTTGACTCCTGGAGGTTAGAATAGTCATTAGGATCATATTCTGAACAAGAATCAACAGGTGGGGAGCTTATGAGTTTCATTGCATCCAGAATGGCACTCAATGCCTTGGTGCCAATTTTGTAAGTCATTGTAGTGTTTAGCTTCAAGAGTGGATTGCTGCTAGTGCGACACAAAGCAGCTACACAGATCATAGTGTAGATACAACGGGAAAACCTTAAGCATCAGAGTAAAATCAGAAAAGTGGAACTTGCTGGAATATATGTGCTAGTATTGCCGGTACGGCTAGAAAGGCTTCGGATACCAGCTCTCTTCAAGTGAAGGTGCGGTACTGTTAATATCAATGTAACTCTCATAGGCGACACAACTCCCCGCATTTCCTTGCTATTCTTATAGGATTCAAGTGGGCAGGCCACTACAAATCCTATTCCTATGTTTACAAGATCCTACGAATCAAAGAGGCTGAAAGTGTCCATCACAATCAACCGTATAGACCTCTACACTGCAAATGTCCCTGCTCATCTTCAGTACAAGGAACATACTGTACTACTATCATACTCCCTCTGTTCCAAAATATAAGTCTTGGTAGAGATTTCCACTATGGATCACATACAGATGTATCTAGGTACATTTTAGAGCGTAGATTCACTCATTTTGATCCATATGTAGTCCATGGTGGAATCTATACAAAGACTTGTATTTAGGAATGGAGAGAGTACATATTAAAGAAGAACGGAAGAGGAACATGGTAAAGAAGAGCAAGCAGATTTTGGATAATAAAATGTTGGTTGCGCGGTGCCCACACATGATGAACCAGAGCGCATTAAGAATGCAACTCCTAGCTATCTCTCGACCATTTCAGGTAGTTGGATGAAGATCCTACGTCTCCTAACCCTTCTTCTTCCTTGTCTCTGATTCATCCCATACAGAACACCGCACGGGCCGCCGGCCGGACCACCGGCCCCTATTGCCTGTGTTCCTCTACCACCCCCACCCCAACCCCCACTAGCGTCGAGTTTTCTTTGTTCAGCGAGGCCCCACAACCACCCGAGCCCTTCGATCGCATCGGCGAACTCCGGCAAGCTCTGAAAAATCGACTGACCCAATTTTGAAATTTAGTCTACTGTGATGTAACTAGTGTGGAATATAAAACGTGAAAATGATAACCATTGCGAGTATGGTGTTGAGCGTGCCATGGCGGATCTGAAGGTGCAAACCAGACAAAGGCAACTTCGCAACCAAGACAAGAAATCAGTGTAAAGTAGTGGCGATCTATTTTCTTGCTGCGATAAATAAGTTGAGCAGATACGAAAGAGTACCGCCTCTGGTGTGGCACCGTGTACGCATATGTTGAGAATTTGACAGTGCTGCGGTAGCGATGGCTGTCGGCAGCGTGGAAGCAGATCTAGGAGGGTAGACGGTGGCGGCGAGGCGCGGTGGACGAGACGGTCGTAGGAGCGGCGTCGGCAAGGTGGACGACGGCGGGGATGAAGCGAGAGGACGGGATGCAAGGATCCCGGTCCGAAGCCATGGATGAGAGAGGTTGATCTCTTGTAATGGATGGCGGCGTCGGGGTATCAGCTCTGGCATGGTGGAGGAGGACGGCGGTGGATGGGGTGGCGGACGGCGGCGGACGGAGGAGGGTGGGGTGGAGAAGGTGTTTTGGCGCCCACGGAGTATGAATGGGGAAAAGGGAGGTAGAGAGGAAGGGGGGAACCATGTATTCAGGGCGCGCTTGTCTCAAATGCGAGGAAATTTACAAACTTAGCCCCCGTTTCAAATTTCTACTACATCACAACAACACTAGTCGGTTGGGGATATGACGGTAATCTCGCATACACCGAATATTTGCCGACGGGAGTTTGTTTTTGGCGCCCACCGTGTATGAATATGAATCGGGGAGGGAGTCGATTTCGGCCGAGGACACACTGTATTTTGGCGCCCACCGTGTATGAATCCGGGTGAGAGGCGGTTACGTCATGTTTGGGTGAAATTACAAACCTACCCCTATCGAAACCTATAGAAATCCAGCATATAGGCTTTGCGTGGCAGGGATAGGCAGTAGTGATTTCCATCTCGCAAATTTTGGTTTCAGGCGGTTACTGCGACTTTCCCCCCTTCGTTCAAATTTTGCAGAGTGCATGTTTACCGTGCCAACTCAATTCGAATCCCGTTTGTATTCTATTTTTTCGGGCAGGATCCATTTTCAATTGGAACTACATTCTATATACATCATTTATTTATATATACTTTCAAAAGCACAACACCATTTATACATAAATATGGTTTACAAATGGCATGATCTCAGATTCATAAGGTTGTATCCATCAATTTGGATTTTCAAATATTTGAAACCACTTTATGTTTAAATCCAATGTATGCATTCCTCGCTAACTATCTCCAATTAATGTGTGTTTCATGCGGGTTTTTTTACTTCTCAAACATGTATAATGTGTTTCACACACGCAACATATAGTGTAATCCCGTTTAGACATTAATTGCATATAAACCATGCATTGTTTGTAATTGAAGAATCTATGGATCACCAATATTGATAAACTATATAACATTACACGTGTGCCCAAATTCAAATGAATATGCATGTTTGATACACCAATTTGCGTTATGATATTATCGATGTCGTGATCTCTAGTTTAAATATTTGAATCCCCTTTAATCCAGATATTCGTCTCATATAGCTATCACTCATGCTTATATAGGACTATCTCTCTGGACCTATAAGCGTTCATCGTCTCTCAGGTATCTCTCGTGCTACCTGTATGTCGACAATGATCTTTTATCTTCGTAACACACTGACGGTACTCTCTCCCTCGACCTTCATCACTCTATCTCTCTCTCTAAGTATATATCGCTCCTTGCTATGTGTCTCTAACTATGATTCTCCATGTGGAATCTCTTTCTCTCACACAAACACAAAACTTTGTCTCCCGGGGTCTCATTTCTCTCTACTATTCCCATGTGTGCCACTCGCACACCCCTCATACAGAGATGTCTTTCGCTCCTTAGATATGAGAACCTACGACTCTTCCTCTTCAATATGCCTCAGTCCCTCTGCTCTCCATACATGTGCATTTATATGTTGGTCTCTTTTGCACAATCGTTGCGCCTCAGTCCCTCTGCTCGCCATAGATGCATGTTCTAGCCCACGCCAATATCTCTTAAAGACAAAAACACATTCTCAATTGTCGGGACTTCTTCCATGCATTATCACATGCATGCATATTGTCATACCGATCCGTCTCTCCCATGTTGTTGATCTTATGACTTATGTCTTCTTTCTTTTATCTCGATCATGCGCGCGCGCACACACACACATCCCACGTATACATGTGATACGTCTCCAACGTATCTATAATTTTTGATTGCTCCATGCTATATTATCTACTGTTTTGGACTATATTGGGCTTTATTTTCCACTTTTATATTATTTTTAGGACTAACCTATTAATCGGAGGCCCAGCCCAGAATTGCTGTTTTTTTGCCTACTTCAATGTTTCGGAGAAACATAATATCAAACGGAGTCCAAATGGAATAAAATCTTCGGGAACGTGATTTTCTCACCGAACGTGATCCAGGAGACTTTGACCCTACTCCAAGGAGTCAAAGAGGAGGTCACGAGGGTGGGGGCGCCCCCCCTAGGGCGCGCCCCCTGCCTCGTGGGCCCCTCGGTGCTCCACCGATGTACTCCTACCTCCTATATATACACACGTACCCCCAAACGATCAGAACAGGAGCCAAAAACCTAATTCCACCGCTGCAACTTTCTGTATCCACGAGATCCCATCTTGGGGCCTGTTCTGGAGCTCCGCCGGAAGAGGGCCGTCATCACGGAGGGCTTCTACATCATCCTAGCCCCTCCGAGGAAGTGTGAGTAGATTACCTCAGACCTTCGGGTCCATAGTTAGTAGCTAGATTGCTTCTTCTCTCTTTTTGGATCTCAATACAAAGTTCTCCCCCTCTCTTGTGGAGATCTATTCGATGTAATCTTCTTTTTGCGATGTGTTTGTTGAGACCGATGAATTGTGGGTTTATGATCAAGTCTATCTATGAATAATATTTGAATCTTCTCTGAATTCTTTTATGTATGATTGGTTATCTTTGCAAGTCTCTTCGAATTATCCGTTTGGCTTGGCCAACTAGAATGGTAGTTCTTGCCATGGGAGAAGTGCTTAGCTTTGGGTTCGATCTTGCGGTGTCCTTTCCCAGTGACAGAAGGGGCAGCAAGGCACGTATTGCATCGTTGCCATCGAGGACAACCAGATGGGGTTTATTTCATATTGCATGAATGTATCTCTCTACATCATGTCATCTTGCTTAAGGCGTTACTCTATTTTTAACTTAATACTCTAGATGCATGCTGGATAGCGGTCGATGAGTGGAGTAATAGTAGTAGATGCAGAATCATTTCAATCTACTTGTCACGGACGTGATGCCTATATACATGATCATGCCTAGATATTCTCATAACTATGCTCAATTCTATCAATTGCTCAACAGTAATTTGTTCACCCACCGTAGAATACTTATGCTCTTGAGAGAAGCCACTAGTGAAACCTATGGCCCCCGGGTCTATTCTCATCATATCAATCTCCATCACTTTAATCTTGCTTTTCTTTTTACTTTGCATCTTTATACAAAAAATACCAAAAATATTATATCTATCAGATCTCATTCTCGTAAGTGACCGTGAAGGGATTGACAACCCCTAATCGCATTGGTTGCGAGTAGCTATCATTTTGTGCAGGTACGAGGGACTTGAGCATGGCCTCCTACTGGATTGATACCTTGGTTCTCAAAAACTGAGGGAAATACTTATGCTACTCTGCTGCATCATCCCTTCCTCTTCGGGGAAAACCAACGCAAGCTCAAGCCGTAGCAAGAAGGATTTCTGGCGCCGTTGCCAGGGAGTCTACGCAAAAAGTCAACATACCAAGTACCCATCACAATCCCTCTCTCTCGCATTACATTATTTTCCATTTGCCTCTCGTTTTCCTCTCCCCCACTTCACCCTTGCCGTTTTATTCGCCCTCTCTCTCTATCCTCCCTCTCCTTTCTGTTTGCCCTTGTTTGCTTGTGTGCTAGTTTGCTTGTTTGTCGCGATGGCTCAAGATACTACCAAATTGTGTGACTTCACCAATACCAATAATAATGATTTCCTTAGCACTCCGATTGCTCCTCTTACCGATGCTGAATCTTGTGAAATTAATGCTGCTTTGTTGAATCTTGTTATGAAAGATCAATTCGCCGGCCTTCCTGGTGAACATGCCGCTACTCATCTGAATAGCTTCGTTGATTTATGTGATATTCAAAAGAAAAAAGATGTCAATAATGATGTTGTTAAATTGAAGCTATTTCCTTTTTTGCTTAGAGATCATGCTAAAGCTTGGTTTTCGCCTTTGCCTAAAAATAGTATTGATTCATGGAACAAGTACAAAGATGCTTTTATCTCTAAGTATTTTCCTCCCGCTAAGATCATCTCTCTTAGAAACGATATTATGAACTTTAAGCAACTTGATCATGAACATGTTCCACAAGCTTGGGAGAGAATGAAATTAATGATACGTAATTGCCCTACTCATGGTTTGAATTTGTGGATAATTATACAAAATCTTTATGCCGGATTGAATTTTGCTTCTAGAAATCTTTTAGATTCGGCCGCGGGAGGCACTTTTATGGAAATCACTTTAGGAGATGCTACTAAACTCCTAGATAATATTATTCTCAATGGCATACTGAAAGATCTTCTAATAAAAAAGTGCATGCGATAGAAGAAATCAATGTTTTGAGTGGAAAGATGGATGAACTTATGAAATTATTTGCTACTAAGACTGTTTCTTCTGATCCTAATGACATGCCTTCGTCTACTTTGATTGAGATTAACAATGAATCTATGGACGTGAATTTTGTTTGTAGGAATAGTTTTGGTAACAACGCTTATAGAGGGAATTTTAATCCTAGGCCATATCCTAGTAATCCTTCTAATAATTATGGGAAATCCTACAACAACTCTTATGGAAATTATACTAAGATTCCCTCTGAATTTGAGAATAGTGTTAAAGAGTTTATAAATTCACAAAAGAATTTTAATGCTTTGCTTGAAGAGAAATTGCTTAAAGTTGATGATTTGGCAAGAAACGTTGATAGAATTTCTCTTGAGATTGATTCTTTAAAGATTAGATCTATTCCTCCTAAGCATGATATCAATGAGTCTCTTAAAGCCATGAGAATATCCATTGATGAGTGCAAGGAAAGAACCGCTAGGATGCGTGCTTCCAAAGATGCCTTTATTAAAGCGTGTTCTTCCAATTCCTATGAAAATCAAGATGAAGATCTAAAGGTTAAAGATGTGTCCCCTATTAAATCTTTGTTTTGCAATATGAATCTTGATGAAACTGAATATGATCTTCCTTTACCTAGAAGGCGTTCTAAAAATTCGGAGTATTTAGATCTTAATGATGAAATTGATGAAAGTGGGATTGAAAGAAATAAAAATCTAGATGTTGCTAAACCCACTATATTGGATTTCGAGGAATTTAATTATGAAAGTTGCTCTTTAATTGATTGTATTTCCTTGTTGCAATCCGTGCTAAATTCTCCACATGCTTATAGTCAAAATAAAGCCTTCACCGAACATATTGTTGATGCCTTGATGTAATCTTATGAAGAAAAACTTGAGTTGAAAGTTTCTATCCCTAGAAAACTCTATGATGAGTGGGAACCAACTATTAAAATTAAAATTAAAGATCATGACTTTGATGCTTTCTGTTATTTGGGTGCTAGTATCTCCACTATTCCCAAAACTTTGTGTGATTTGCTAGATTTCCGCAATTTTGATGATTGCTCTCTAAACTTGCATCTTGCGGATTCCACTATTAAGAAACCTATGGGAAGGATTAATGATGTTCTTATTGTTGCAAATAGGAATTATGTGCCCATGGATTTCATTGTTCTTGATATATATTGCAATCCTTCTTGCCCTATTATTCTTGGTAGACCTTTCCTTAGAACGGTTGGTGCGATTATTGATATAAAGGAAGGGAATATTATATTTCAATTTCCATTAAAAAGGGCATGGAACACTTTCCAAGAAAGATAATAAAATTACCATATGAAACTATCATGAGAGCTACTTATGGATTGCCTACCAAAGATGGCAATACTTAGATCTATCCTCGCTTTTATGCCTAGCTAGGGGCGTTAAACGTTAGCGCTTGTTGGGAGGCAACCCAATTTTATTTTTATTCCTTGCTTTTTGTGTAACACCCCAAATTTTCAATTTGGAATGTTATACATTAGATCATCATTGCATATCATATTTTATTTTGCATTTTGGTTGATCCTAGAAATTCTACGCAACTCAATGACCCAGGAGAGAGTTGGGGATTTCCTTATTTTCGTATTTGAGTTCTCTCAAATTTTGAGAATAGGATCATTTGATTTTATTTATTTTATCATCAATTATTTCTATTAAAAAAATATGAGAGAGGGAATAAAATGACTTTCCCAAAATAAAGAAATATTGAGGATTTAATAATAAAATCAGATAAGATTTTATTTCGGAGTTTCACAGTGTTTTATTTGAATTTAGGAAAAATGTGCATTTTTCAAAATTGCATTTAGGTCCCATATAAATGTTAACCTTGTGCGGCTTGATTTTAGAAGCCCGTGAAAATTTATTTAGGAATTTTTGGAGTCAGTTTAATATTTCTTTTTATTTTTCTTCCGAGCGAAATAATTAAAAAAAATAAAAAAAAGTGAAGTGACCTAACCGGGCCGTGTCCGTCCGGGACTCTGGTCCGGCAGGCTTTAAAAGCCGG
>NC_057794.1:524104621-524107626 GCF_018294505.1 Triticum aestivum
CGCCGCCACCACAGGACGCCGCCGCCGCCGTCGAGGTTCACCGCCGCCTCAACTTCCGTGCCATCGGTTTTTTTAAAAAAAAATTAGATCGGTTTTTCCGTCGGTTTTTTTAGTTTCGGTTTTTTAAATAGATCGGTTTTTCCAGTTTATTTAAATAGTGAGCATTCGCCCATTCATTCGTTCTAGCGAGCGTTCGTCGTTTTTCTTTTTCTCGGATTAAATCCGCGATTCCTGATCCGATTTTCGTTTTAGTATAACTTTTTGCTCGTTTATTGGAATCAGGCGATTCAAGTGCCTAAAGTTTCGTCTCGAAACCCTCTATCCGTTTAACCAACTTAAACAAGATTTTGCCACTGTAAAATTTGCCCTAGATCCAGATTACTAGAACAAAGTTGTTTTCTTTCGCCATTTGACTTTCCTGGCTTCGTTCGATTTGTTTCTTTTTGCCAACCGGAGTTCTTAAGTTGAACCTTCTGGTTAGATCTCTTATTTGAGTTTTACCCGTGCATTAGATGTGTTCTTATTGTATGCTTGTTTGTTTGTCTGCGATAGAATACCCGGAGTGCGCCGCCTGTTACTTCGAATCGTTAGGTTTCGCGGATCATCAACAAGGCAAGTAACACTTTGATCATACCTTTTCTACTACCCAGTTTTATTGCATTAGATCAATCCTCACACATTGCATGATTAGGATCTAATTAAATTGTGGGATGGGAAGTAGATGAGGTAGAACCTATTACCTGTTTATTATCAAACCTTTTGGAGTTACTTCTACGTTTGTTTATTATGCCATGCTATGCTAGTAGACGTGGATTGGGTGAGTGATATCCATGACAGATGTGAGTTTTGTTAATTAATGGTTTATCTAAGGTGGCAACTTAAACACACATCTGGGTGGATTGAGGCACCTGGGTATTCCAGGACTTGCCTGTTTTCTTTTGGACCGCCACCCAGGCTCAAAGGGATCATGAGACTATTCATACTAGAAACTTCCGTGTGCAGCCACAAGCTATTATGGGCTCTAGCATAGTTTACTAAGTCGTGCGAACTCTTACAGTGGTAGACTAGCAGATGTAGGGGATGTAGGTGGTACGGTCTACCCGATCGTAAGGTGCTAGCGCTTCTGAAAGACTATGTCTCGGTCATCCGTCTTCTCAAACACCATGTAGTGCGAGAAACCAAACGGAGGCGATCGAGTCTTGTGGGGAAAAGTGCGCAAACCTCTGCAGAGTGTAATAAACTAATCATGGTTAGCCATTTCCCCGGTTATGGACATCTTGAGTATCTAGTACTTGGATTATCATGTGAATCTCAACATGTTACTCTAAATTAATTTTGTTGGGTTATGTTTAAAGATGATGTTTAATTGGGATTGAGAATGCTGTCAACCATTCTCAATGTTTAACAACTACCATGATCACTGGTGGAAAAAAGGCCTTTGGTCGCGGTTCGCAACTGCCATTAGTCGCGGTTGCGCAACCGCGACCAAATAAGCGCGACTAAAGCCCCCCACCTTTAGTCGCGGCTCCTTAAGAACCGCGACTAAAGGCCCGTCCACGTGGGCGCCAGGCGGCCGTCGGGGCGGAGGACCTTTAGTCGCGGTTCTTCTGGCCAACCGCGACTAAAGGCCGCCACAGGTTTAGGGTTTTAGCCCCCCCCCCTAAACCTGTTTTCTGTTTAATTTGTATTGTTTTATTTCTTTTGTGCTTTATTTTAATTTTGAAGGAGTTTCATATATTCTACGGTACTACATACATGCATATGAATGTACAATTTCAAATAAATTTGAAATTAGAACCAAAAAGAATTCAAGAGGAATATACAATATATATTCAATATCATCGGATGACCATATACAATTTTGAACAAGTTTCCATACATGATTTAATGCATATAAAGTTCTACGTCCTCGTAATAGTGTTCTCCTTTAGGATGGAGGACTTCCCTGCTGAACCATCCAGCTAGTTCCTCTTGAAGTGGTCGGAAGCGAGCTTCTGGACTAAGCATCCACCGGAGGTTATTCCTCTGAGCATTGGTATCACTCGGAACCCGCTCACAGGTGTATCTCCGGATCATCTCACAGACATAGTATCCACATAGATTGGTCTCCGGTGGCTGAATATCCCCAGCATTCTTAGCCTTTAACATTTTGAATTCTAGCTCTTTTTTGAATTCACCGACCTTTGTATCTACGAACCGTCTCCAAACCCTACGAGGCAAAGAAAATTAAATGAACAAGAGAGTTATTAATTAGTTACTTGATATTAGGAAATGAACGAAATAGGCCGATCGATATAGAGCGCAAATGAATGAAAATAATTACTTCTGCAGCATTCTTCTCATGCCGCCCCAAAGCTTTGGATCCATATTCACAGAGTCGTGGACGAGACATTCTGAGGTGTTAACTTTAATTACTAGCAGAATCCAGTGGAACCTGCGGACACGATACATGCACAGTACGTCATGCATAACTCATCGATTAGCCGGCCACATACCATGCATGGAGTAAACAAAAGAGAATGTGCTCAAGACAGAAACACTCACTCAAAATGGTAAGGAAATAGAATATCACTTTTGAGTTCCTGCTTTGTAAGAAAGTGCCACAGGTCCGCCTCCACGTCGGCGGGGTGACGCTCCAACACATGTCCATTAACGAAGAAGGGGGGCGGTGGCGGTGGCGGTGGCGAAAGGGCGGTGGCAAAAGGAGGGGGCGAGGAAGGGGTGGGAGAGGGTGTCGCGGTAGAGCGCGAGACGGGGCGGCAGACGACGGCGGCACGGAGAGGGGAGGCGAGGACAACACATTTATAACCCTCGCCGTCCCCTCTCGATCCCTAAAAAAACACCGCGCGCATCGCCGCCCCCCTCGCCGCCCCTCTCCGTATATACGTTTTTTTTGTTAATTATCAAATTTTACGGGTTTTTTTGTTAATTATCAAGTTTTAAGTTATTTACCGTTTTTGTTAAACTAAGTTATTTACCGTTTTTGTTAATTATCAAATTTTACC
>NC_057794.1:524458744-524471193 GCF_018294505.1 Triticum aestivum
TGCAACTGCCCGTGCACGAGTTCGAGGTAATAGGGTACCCCTACTCTAGTACACCGACAGGAGCCCCCGGGCCTGGGCCATACACGGTGCCGAGCGCTGTTGGGCCAGGCCCAAAACAGTGCACGGGCACGCGCGGCCTAGGTCATGCCGAATCTAACTCCGCTCCCACCGCGCACGCCCAGAACGGCATGCGTCAATCGCGGCGTCGTGGGAGAGATCGTGGGAGTTTGTTCACTTGGGAGGCCGAAACGTCCGCCCCGTCCCTCTTTATAAGCAGGGGAAACAGGGGCACTTCCTCCGTCTTCGCCATTCGCTGTTGCAATCTCAGAAGCCTCCGCCGCCCCCCTCTGCTTCCAAAGTCGAAAGAGGGCAGCGCTCCGCTCCCATTGCCGCCGCCACCACCAGCGCCGTTGATCTCCCCCACTGCCTCCGCCATGCCTCCGAAGCCTGGGAAGGGGAAGGCCACGAAGGCAGCGGCCGCGAAAGCTGTGAAGTCGACCGAAGCGCAGCGGCTCGAGGCGCTGCGGAAGGAGCGGGCCACCTTCCCCCCCGAGCTCTCCGCGGGGGAGCTGAGGGAGTGGTACTATCTCTTCTGGTCGACGGAGACGCGGGCACATCCGCGCACAAAGGTACTCTCCGCTGTCGCCTCACGAGCAGCTCCAGCTAATGGATATCCATTCTTCGCCGTGTTCTTCTACTGCGGGCTCTGCCCGCCATTCTCTGATTTCTTCTGTGATATTATGAACACCTACGGACTCCACCTCCTTGATTTCACCCCCAACGCTGTTCTGACCATGGCAGTTTTTGCCCATCTATGCGAAAAATTTGTCGGAGTCCACCCCAACGTAGCTCTCTTCCGCCATTTCTTTATGCCTCGTGTCGAGAGAGGGGAACCTCTTGCCGGCGGGATTGCCTGGATCTCGCGGGCCGGCAAGAAGGAGACTTATCTGGAGGGGGAACTCCGCAGCAAGTGGGATGAGTGGAGAGCAAATTGGTGCTGGATTGTAGAAGAGAGCCCGCAGCCGTTCACCGCCTTGCGCCAAGCCCCAGCAGTGCGCGGCAATGACTGGAGCGATCTGTCCGCGGATGACGACAAGCTGACGATCGCCACCACTCGGATCTTGTGTCTCAGGCTTGCCGGGTTGACTGTAGGAGCTGTCAGCGCAGATTTCCTTCGCCGGCGCATCGCCCCCCTGCTGGCGAGGGGGAGGCCTACCTGGGAATTTGAAGGCCCGGCGGATATAATGAGGTTGCGTCCAGGCCTTAACTTCAATTTCACCGTCCTAGAGTTGGACGGGATGCTTAAGGAGATATTCAAGCATGACCCACAGCATCCCGAGTGGTTCAGGTTGCCGGCAGGTGTCGTTCCTCTGTGCAACAACTCCTCGCGCGACTGCATCTGCGCAATGATGCCGTTGTGCGACTCGCACGGGATCGCTCCAACTTGGCAAGAGCCCGCCGGCGACGTCGTGCAGCAGTTCTTTGACAGCTTAGTGGAGGTGGCGGTCAGCGCTGACGAGAAGAAGCTTCTCACCCGCGACACCACTGATCAAGAGATGGAGTGCATCGCCACCAGGGCGGAAGAGGCAGCGGCAGCCGCGGGTGAATTCGGGTTCACCGTGGAGGAAGCGGACGCGGCGTTGGCGATGAGCATTGCCAAACGGGAGCAGCCCGAAGAGGAAGAAGAGCTCGCCGCGCCCGACGCCGAGTCGAACGAGCCTGCCGGGGGTGCGAGCGGCCCGCCACCTCCAGGGAGCTTGCCGGGAGCAGGACCCGGAGCGCAGCCCCCAGTGCAGCCAAGAAGGCGCCTCAGTAGGACCGGGGATGCAGCAGGGCAGCAAGTCGGTCAACAGCCGCAGCGCCGCACGACGCGCTCTACCGCGGCAAGCACGGTCACCGCGGGGGCGCCTCCCATCACAGAGGCAACTGGGGCGGGGTCGTCTCGGGCTGGCGCCGCGGTCCCCGCCAAGCGGCCAAGGGATCCCACCTCTTCGCCTCGCCGCGCCGGGAGTGGGCCGAACTTCGACCTCTCCGCGCTCAGTTCCGAGGAGGAAGATGAAGAAGAGTAAGATTCCCTTGCTTGTTCTTGTAGCTCTTCAACTTGTTGATCTTGTCTTGCATCGGATCTGATCCACCCTGGACTCTCCTTTTCAGGACTCTGGCCCAGAGGGCGGCGAAGAGGGCCAAGGCTCAGGTGGTGGTCATCGAGGACGAGCCCACTACCACGACAGGAGGCGCGTCCGAGACTACTCTGTCGGACCCGGCCATCACTTCGCAGAGCAGCCCCCAGCGCAGCCCCCAGCGTAAGCATATGGTTTACTTTCTGCTTCTGGATGCGCGTGGTTGCTCTTTTCCTTTGTTGACATCCGATCTCTGTTTTGTTCGTGCAGGAGTAGAGCAGCTTGATTAGGAGGGCATGGTGATCTCCTCCGACTCGTCGTCTGCTTCGACTACGCCGCCAAGGGCGGACTCCCCGGCAAGGGAGCGCCCTCCGGTAAGGGAGGAGCATCCGGCAAGGGAGGAGTCTCCGGCAAGGGACAGTGCTAACGATCCGCCGATGGTGGAGACCACGACGGCAGATCCTAGCACAGGTAGCCCTTCTTGCCCGAAGCTTTCCTTGTAGTCTTCCGCTGATTTCTCTTCTCGAAAACTTGTTTGATTTTCCCTTCTTCTTTGGTCGTCAGGCCCACCCTCCACGGATCCGATAGAGACCGAGGCGGTTGGCGAAGAAGACGCATGCGGCAATACTGACGATGCCGCGGCCACCGAAGAAGGAGCCGGCGCTAACGTGCCTGTTGGCGAGGAGGCCGCCAAGGCTGCTGCCGAGGGAGCTGGCGGGGGATCTGGCGATCGCACTGACGGCCCCGAGGCTGCAGGAGCGCCAAGCGCTGCACCGACCGCCGATCCCTCCGCCGCTGCCGCAGCTTCAGGCTTCGAGGAACCCCAGCCCGGCGCCTATCTGAAGGCTGGCGAGGGTATCTTCATCAAGCTCCCCTGGGCGTCGAACTCCAGGGTGCCGGTGGAAGGAGAAATTCTGGATGGAGAGGTGCTTGCCTCCGCCGGGTTGTTGATCGTCGACGCGCCGGGAAGCAGCGGTGAAGAGCCCGAGGAAGAGCGGCTGCTGCGGAGGCTGCTGGCGCTCTATCGCGCCCGTCAAGTCAAGTTGGAGTCCCGGGAAGCGCTTGCCGCGAGGGCGAGCATGGACATAGAGAAGGTTGCGGAGGAGCTCCGGGGTCTTCGTCAAGAAACTCTCCGGGCCTTGGCGGAGGAGCGGGAGCAGCTTGCCGAGGAACGGAAGGCCTTCCTTCTCGAGAAGGTCGAAGCTGAAGAACAACAGCGGCTCAGCGGCGAGAAGTTGTACGCGCGAGAAGGCGAGCTGACTCAGCGGAAAGTGAACCTCGACAACCACGAAGAGGAGCTTGCCGCGCGTGAACGGGCACTTGGCGGGACGCTCCAAGAGGCAAAGGATGCGGCTGCGACTGCCGAGGCCGCCAAGAAAGAATTGGAGGCAAAGGTGGCGTAGCTAGAAACTGATCTGAAGGTTGGTGGCGAAGAGCTTGCCGCCCTCAAGTTAGAGCGCGAGAAGGACGCCCTTGCCCACGGTGAGCTGCAGGGCCGACTCACCGAGAGGGGCAAGGAATTGAGCGCCGCCAAGGGTTCTAACGCCGATCTGACGCTGAAGCTGGCCACCTTAATGGAGACGTTGGATAGTGCCAGGAAACGGGAGACAGACTTAAAGAAGGACATCGAGGCCAACGAGGCGCTGCTTGCGAGGGCCGCCGAAACCCAGAATCTTCTCAGAGATACTGTGGAGCTCTGGACGGAGGGCCTCGTGGACATTGCCGCAGTCATCGAAGAGGAGCTGGTGCAATTGGGGGTGGAAGGCTTCGGATACTCCTCCGACGAGAACCTCCAACCCAGCGCCAAGCTCACTTTGTTCTTCAAAGGCGTGGCGGTGGTGCTCCAGCAACTCCGGGAACGGATCCCGAAGCAGTTGGCCGACGAGTCACGCTCGATTTGTGCCGGAGTTCTGGAGAAGGTGCTGGTGAAGGTGGCCTTCCGCAATCCGGGCCTCAACCTCACCAACGTCCTCAGGAAGCTGCCGGCGGACGCTGATCTTGACGCACTTAAGGCCCTCATAGCACCCATTGTCGACAGGGTTAACGAGGTCAAAAGGGTTGACGGCGATCGCGTAGATTAGGCCGTTCATTTGCTTCTTTTCTTGTCGCTGCCAGTCATGTCATGGGAACACTTTATTAGGGGCGCGACAAGTTATTCTTGTAATATAACTCTATCTTAGGTAAAACATCGCTGTGCTACTTCCTTTACTCGACTCTTGGCTTTGTATGGTCCTACCCTACGCTTTTTAGGGAAACTTGTCAGTGCAGGCATTCTTGCCGCGAGCGCCAAGTGCGGAACTTCAGCAGCCTGCTGGCGAGGCTGCTACCGACAAGCAACCTTATCGCAACTAGTTGCAGCTCACTTAAGTTGTTGAGTGGACTCCAAACAAAATAAGGGCGCTAGCGGCTCACTTAAGTTGCTGAGCAGACTCGAAGCAAAGTAAGGGCGCTAGCAGCTCACTTAAGTCGTTGAGCGGACTCGAAACAGAGTAAGGGCGCAACTAGCTGTGAATTGGTTCCTCCGCGCACAGGTTTTCCATACAAAGCACGGTCGTTCAAGGAAAATAACTCAAAAACTGATCGCTCAAGCTTTAGCAACTTAGCTTTTCTGTCGTCTGCTTCCCGGCAAGGAAAAACTCCTCTTTTTTTTTGAACGGCCTGGTCCACACCATTATCCTCTCCTTCCCCCCCCCCCCCGGTAATCCTTGTGGGCGAGGGAACCTTCCTTCTTTTGAGAAAGAGACAGAGAAATAAAGCAATGATATGGAGCCTTGGGCTCGTTATCGCTTACCGGTGCTTAGTGCTGCACAAAGTGTCAGATAATATATGCGACAAAGAATCATAGCATAAGGAAACTGACAAGATGTGCGGTGCATATGAACTTTACTAGTGCACGGGGTCTGCGCCCGGCTCTGTACAAAGGATTACATGCAACAGCGGCAAGACTTGTACAGAAAGGTGGTTGCCGGACAGGGTCCGACAACCGCGCCTTATGGGTAAAACTTACGAAGATGCTCGATGTTCCAGGAGTTGCTCACCGGAGTGCCATCTTCGGTCTCAAGGCGGACAGCGCCGGGCCTAGTGACTCGTTTCACCCGATAAGGGCCTTCCCACTTCGGTGTCAACTTGTTGGAATTCTTGGCCGACTGAACGTGCCGAAGAACAAGGTCGCCTTCCTCGAGGCTCCTGGCATTGACTCTGCGGCTATGGTAGCGGCGCAGAGCTTGCTGGTAGCGAGCGGCTCGCACAGCAGCCTGGAGACGGTCTTCCTCAAGGAGCAGCGCGTCGTCTTGGCGCAGCTGCTCTTGCTCGAGCTCATCATAAGCGAGCACTCGAGGTGACCCGTATACGAGTTCCGTGGGGAGAACTACCTCCGCTCCATAGACTAGAGCGAAGGGTGTCTGGCCAGTAGCTCGATTTGGTGTCGTCCTGATCGACCAAAGAACCACCGGCAGCTCCTCGATCCAGTTTCTTCCGCACTTGCGCAGTCTGTCGAAAGTTCTGGTCTTGAGGCCTCGCAGCACTTCAGCGTTTTCCCTCTCCACTTGACCGTTGCTTCTTGGATGAGCAACGGAAGCGTAACAGACCTTGGCGCCAAGATCTTGGACGTACTTCATGAAGGTGCGGCTCGTAAATTGCGTGCCGTTGTCGGTGATGATCCTGTTCGGGATCCCGAAACGGCAAACAATCGACCTGAAGAACTTGACTGCTGACTGTGCTGTCACCTTCCTCACTGGTTCCACTTCCGGCCACTTTGTGAACTTGTCGATTGCAACGTACAAGAACTCAAAGCCCCCGACTGCTCGGGGGAAGGGGCCGAGGATGTCGAGCCCCCAGACCGAAAATGGCCAGGATAAAGGGATCGTCTGGAGAGCTTGAGCTGGCTGGTGTATCTGTTTGGAATGGAACTGGCACGCTTCACACTTGGTTACTTGTGCAGTTGCATCCTGGAGGGCTGTCGGCCAGAAGAAGCCTTGTCGGAATGCTTTGCCGACAAGTGCTCTTGCGCCAATGTGGTGACCACATATGCCTCCATGTATCTCTGCCAACAGCTGTTGCCCATCTTCCCGGCGAATGCACTTCAATTTCACACCGTTGAGTCTTATTCTGTACAGTGTGCCGTCGACAAACTTGTACATACTTGACTGTCGGGCTACTTTTTCAGCTTCTTCTTGCTCTTCGGGAAGCTCTCCTATCTGGAGGAAGCAGACAATCGGCTGCGCCATGCTGGAGCTTGCGGCTCGACAACAAGGACTAAAGGCATGCCTGTTGCTGCGGGAACATCCGCTTCTACGGCAAGAACCTGTGATTCTGCCGGAGCGTGATGTTCTCCGGCAAGCTTGCCGGAGCAAAACTTGTCGAGAGCGTTTGCTTCGACGGAACAAACCACAAGGTTTGCCGGAGCAGACTGCCCCTCAGCATCGTTGGCGTTGATCTTGGGGACTTTCTTGGCGGCGGCTTCGGGGTGCTCTGCCGGAAAGTAGTCGCCTGAAACCAACTTCCTCTTTTTATTCTGTCCAGTTGATGGTGCCACGGAAGGTTGAGTCAGCTTGAGCACAAACATCCCTGGTTCCACAGGCAACTTTAGTGCAGCGCATTTCGATAGGCCATCAGCAATGTCATTCTGAGCTCTTGGGATATGCTCCATTTGCAGGCCGTCAAAACGCTCTTCTAGCTTCCTCACTTCATCAGCTTATGCTTCCATCAACGGGCTCTGGTAGCTCTTGTTCACTTGGCGGACGACAAGCTGCGAGTCACCCCTGATTATGAGCTTCTTGATCCCAAGGTCGGCTGCTATTCTAAGACCGGCAAGCAATCCTTCATACTCTGCAGTATTGTTGGTTGCTTGCTCTTTGGGAAAGTGCATCTGGACTATGTATTTGAGGTGCTCTCCGGTGGGTGCGATAAGCAGCACGCCAGCACCGGCGCCTTGCAGCGAGAAGGCACCATCAAAGTACATCAGCTACTCTTTGCTTGTCTCCTTGACGGGGATGCTCGTCTCTGGAATTTCTTCATCTGAAGTTGGCGTCCACTCTGCTATGAACTCTGCCAATGCCTTGCTTTGGATAGTTGCAGTGCTCTCAAACTTGAGGCCAAAGCTTGACAGTTCCAAGGCCCACTCGACTATCCTGCTTGTTGCTTCTGGATTCTGCAGTATCCTTTTCAGCGGAAAGCGAGTGACGACTGTGATCTCGTGTGCCTGGAAGTAATGGCACAGCTTTCTCGGGGCCATGAGAAGGCCGAAAAGCAGTTTTTGCACACCAGAGTATCTCGACCTAGCCCCCTGGAGAAGGGAGCTGACAAAGTAAACTGGGCGCTGCACCACCTTCTTCTGCACGTCCTTGCACATCTGCGCAGATTCTTCTTCATCGGGACCAGAGCTTGCCGGACCAGAACTTGTTGGAGAAGTCCCCTGCTTGTCGTTGGATTCACTTGGCGCGATCGCCGGCTCATCTTCCGCCTCTCTCTCCGCTACTAACGCAGCACTAACCACTTGATTGGTTGCCGCCAGGTACAGCAGCCACTTCTCTTGTGGCTTAGGTGCGACAAGTATTGGAGTGGAGGACAGGTACCTCTTCAAGTCCTGCAGCGCAGCCTCCGCTTCCGGAGTCCATTTTATTGGACCTGCCTTTTTCAATATTTTGAAAAATGGCAGGGCGCGCTCAGCAGACTTAGAGATAAACCTGCTGAGAGCAGCCACGCAACCGGCAAGCCTTCGCACATCCTTGACGCGCTTCGGTGCTTCGATCTGCTCGATGGCCTTAATCTTGTCGGGGTTGGCTTCAATTCCCCGCTGAGATACAAAGAACCCGAGAAGCTTGCCGGAAGGGACTCCAAACACGCACTTCTCGGGGTTGAGTTTGAGGTTGATCTTGCGCAGATTTGCAAAAGTTTCTTCTAAATCTTGAATCAGGGTAGCCTTGTCCTTGCTCTTGACCACTATATCATCCATGTAGGCTTCCACATTTCTGTGTATCTGTGGCTCAAAGGCGACGTGGACTACTCTTGCAAATGTTGAACCAGCATTCTTCAACCCAAAGGTTATCCGCACAAAACAGTATGTGCCACAAGGGGAGATGAATGCGGTTTTCTCCTCATCCTCTTCTGCCATGAAGATTTGATGGTATCCTGAATACGCATCAAGAAATGAAAGCAAATCACATCCAGCTGTGGAGTCAACAATCTGGTCGATGCGTGGCAAGGGAAATGGATCTTTGGGACAAGCTTTATTGACATCAGTGAAGTCTATACAAAGCCTCCATTTCCCGTTTGCCTTGCGCACGACTACAGGGTTGGCCAGCCACGTGGGATGGAGCACTCCTCTAACAAGGCCTGCTGCTTCCAATTTCCTGATTTCTTCTGCAATGAACTCTTGGCGCTCCACCGCTTGCTTCCTGACTCTCTGTTTGATGGGCTGCGCATGAGGACAGACGGCAAGGTGGTGCTCGATTACTCTCCTGGGAACACCAGGGATATCAGACGGTTGCCATGCAAACACGTCGACATTCGCCCGCAGGAAAGCACCGAGCATGCTTTCCTATTTGGGGTCAAGCGTGGCACTGATGGTGAAGGTACCACCAGTGCCGTCCTCCTTGGCGGACACCTTCTTGGTCTCGGGTGGAGCTGCCATCGTCTTCTTGCACTTGCCGGTGGAGCTCGATGGTGCGTCCTCGACGGTAGCGCAGCACTCTGAAGAGGTGCGCTTGCCGGAGTGGGCATCAGAGCTCTCGCTGGACTTGGCCTTCTTCTTCCCCCCGGGAGCTTTAGTGGCAAGTGTATGGTGATCAGTTGCGGCTGCTGCTTCCCGGTAGATCTTGTCGGTGCAGATAAGGGCATCCTTCTTGTCGCCGGGGACAGAAATGACACTTATCGGGCCTGGCATTTTGAGCACGTTGTAAGCATAGTGAGAGGCTGCCATAAACTTGGCGAGCGCTGGACAGCCCAGAATTCCATTGTAGGGTAATGGAAAATCGGCAACGTCAAACGTGACTTTCTCAGTTCTGAAATTCAGCTCGCTGCCAAATGTGACCGGCAGCGTGATCTTCCCTTTCAGCTTGCTCCTTCCCGGGTTGATTCCTTGAAATGTGCCGGTCTCTTCGAGCTCACTGTCAGGGATCTGAAGTTTGTGAAGGACCGCGGAGGAGATGAGATTCAAGCCGGCCCCGCCGTCAACTAGCATCTTTGTGACCTTGAGGTTGCGGATAGTTGGTGAGACCAACATCGGCAAGCACCCGACCGCAGTTACGCGATCAGGGTGATCCCCAATGTCGAAGATGATAGGCGTGCTGGACCATTTCAGGGGCTTGCGTGACTCTATGGATGGCTCTGCTGCATTCACTTCCCGCATCCACTGTTTGAGCTGGCAGTGCGAAGTATGCAGAGAGGCGCCACCGTCAACGCACAGGACCTCTGTGGCTTTCTGAAATTCTTGCTCATCGGTCTCATCATCATCCACGTCTTCGTCATCGTCGTCATCTTCATCCTTGTCACGGCCGCGGGGAGGCCTGTCTCCTTGCTGATGCTTGGCCTTGCCACGGCGTCCCCCCCGGCCGGGGCGCTTCTTGCCGGATTCACCAGTTCTTTCCTGGGCCTTCTCTTTGTCGCGTCGCTCGTATTCAGCTTTCTGTTGCTCAGCGAGCTGTTCGACCTTCTTGCAGTTCTGGAGATCGTGACCCTTGGTGCGGTGAATCTTGCAATACTGCCTGCCGGAGCTGTCCTGCTTGTCGGCGGCCGCCACAGGATGGGCCTCCTTGTCGGAGCCACCAGCCTTAGCTTCCTTGGCGCCACCTCCGTTGCCGGTCTGCTCAACAGCTAGCACCTCCTTACCCTTATTCCTTCTGTAGTTCCGCCGCCGGCCTTTCCTTGCCGGGGCGGCATCCTCACTGTCAGATCCTCCTGCTCCTGTACTCTCTCCGGGGAGCCTCCTCCCCTCTTCAGCGCGTGCACACTTGTCAGCTAGGGCGTAAAGCTCGCTGACATCTCTGATCTTACACATCGCCATCTCCTCCCTCATCCTTCGATTTTGCACGTTCTGATGGAACGCGCTAATGATCGCGGCGGGGTGGACGTCTGGGATGTTGTGCTGCACACGGCTGAATCTTTGAATGTACTTGCGCAGTGGCTCTCCTTCCTTCTGGGCAAGCAGATGAAGATCGCTCTCTTGGCCATGTGGCTTGTGGCCGCCCGTAAAGGCGCCGACAAACTGATGGCACAGATCAGCCCAGGAAGATATGGAGTTGTCCGGCAAGTGCATGAGCCAGGACCTGACATTGGGCTTGAGCACCAGCGGGAAGTAGTTGGCAAGGATCTTGTCATCTCGTCCCCCGGCAGCTTGCACCGCAATGGTGTAAATGCTGAGGAACTCCGACGGATGCGTCTTGCCGTCGTACTTCTCCGGCACGTCTGGCTTGAAATTTTTTGTGTTGGGCCACTGGACTTGCCGCAGCTCACGGGTGAACGCAGGACAACCTACCGCGTACGGTAGATCGCCTGGTTCCCTTGGCGCGTGCATGTCAACAGAGAGCCCAGCGCGCTTGTCGGATTGACGTCGCGCTTCTCTTCGACGCTCGATGCGGGTTCGAGCGTATTCTTTTTGCCGTTCGTGGAGAACCTGACGCTGGTCGCGACGAGCTCGTGGGTCCGATGACGCGGTGGAGCCGCTGTTGGGGTGGACCCGGCGAGTCGGCGATTTTGGCCTTCATAGTGGACAGTGCATGGAAGTCGCACCTCCCTCCGTCTTGTTGCCATTGGCTCGCGTCTGGTTGTCCTGCCGTGGCAGCGAGGTGCTTGGTTGCCGTGCAGTGTCGCCGTTAGCGAAGCCGATGAGGCTCTGGATAGTGGCCCTCCATTCGTCGGTCTTGTCCGCCGTCGGAGGATAGTCCAGGAGCAGCTGGGCCCGCGCCAAGGCTTCTGCTGGAGTGGTGGGCGGCAGAGGTGAACGGTGCGAGGAGAGGGGCGTGCTCGGACTCCTAACCAAGTTAGAAGGAGCAGCGTCCCGTCCCGGTGACCGTACCTCGCTGGGGCCAGCATGTTGGCGTGCATGCTGGTCTTGACCGCCGCACGAACCACCAGTTGATCTTGGGTCAGCGGACGTATGGCGCTGCGGATGCTATGACGCTGCTGGTCCCGCGCCTCTTGAGAGAGACACGGAGCGCGCATGGACGCCGAGGTCTGCGCTGCCTTGTCCTTGGACTTGGCAGCGCTGTGGGCACCTTCGTCGACGCCCATTCCTCCGTTGGCGTCCACTCCACCATCCGTTTGCTCCGGAGGCGGTGGAAGCGACGCGGACGGAACAGCTGCCTCCGAATTCTTCTTCTTCGGTGGCATGCCGATGATGAAGATCTAGCTTGCGTGCACGCCGGATCGGGTTCGCGCAATCTCGACGCCCCCCTACCTGGCGCGCTAGAGATGCCGGGGGCGATGCTGGTTCCCGCCAACACCTATGGGGACAGGGCCCCTTTTGGTTCAGTGGGGGGCAGAGAGTGCGCAAAGAGCGGATCAAGCCAGTGCACGCGGGGCGATTTTTTACCCAGCTTCGGGCCGCACGGATGCGTAAAACCCTACTGCTGCTTGTTTGTGTATATTAGACTCTTGCTCAGGAGCGATGGACGCTGCCAGACTGAGCGTGAGAGTGTTCTTCTGAGTTCCCGAAATGCGGAACCCCCTTGAAAATGCGGAACCACGAAATGCGGAACCACGAAATGCGGAACCCCTTCTATGCTGCCCTTGGGCCTCCTTTTATACTCAAGGGGTCACCGACAGGGAGCAACGCAGACAGGAAGTGTAAAAACGGAAAAAGGATGTGGTAGGTATAGCTACCGCTACTGTGGATACAGTGTGCCCTACCTAACTCTGACGGCAGGGGACAAGGGCATTAAATGCTTGTCTGAGTCTCCTAAACAGTGCAAAAGGTGACGGTTAGGAGCGCCACCGCTTGCCACGATGAGCTTCTCTTCATCTCCGCTTGCCACCACGTACCCCTAGTTGCGCGGCCTCCCGCCACGTGCGCTCTGGGAGAGTCCCAAAGCGACACGTTAGCAGGTGGGCTAGAGCGCGGGCATGCAGTGGGAGTTTCCCGCGGCAAGCTCCTTGCCGCGGCCGTCGTCTTGTCGCTTCCGGAAGCTTGTCGCTCGCCGGATCTTGCCGGGGCGCAGGGCGCGTCGCGGCAAACTTTCTTGGTATGTCTTGCGTGGCCTTCCCGGCAAGCTCCTCTTGCCGGGGTCTCGTCTCTTCCCGGTAAGCTCCCCTTGCCGGGGCCTTGGTTGGCCTTCCTGACAAGCTCCTCTTGACGGGGCATTGGCTTGAGTACTTTGTTCTTGAATGGTCTTT
>NC_057794.1:524471517-524491439 GCF_018294505.1 Triticum aestivum
TCTAGTACACCGACAGAAGTCTCCACATGCTTAGACAGCGGATTACTTTGAGCGATTTCGAACAGGAAGGACAGAAACACATACGGTGCAACGGGAGCAGCACCGTTGGCGTTGAGGTTGTCGCCCATGTCCAAACACCACGTAGACACAGTCTTTGAGCATGGTTCGTAGTCGTTCCACGCTTGGGCATTGAAGTTTGTGACTATTTTAGATTAGAATATACTACTCCTCCACTGCTAGTAGTAGAGCAGAGTCCTACTCTACTACTCTACTCAAGCAAGTTAGGCCATAGCACTGTAGGGAGTACCAGTACTGTGATCACTCAAGCAAGTTGTCTGGCATCGACATGACCCTACGCCGCTGGTATGTGTCTCGTAAGTCAAGCAGCATGCTGTAGTCATCATCACCTATCCACTTCCCGCAGCACATATTCGCTTCTCCATCTTTGTCCGGACATAATCTCGTCCAATCTTCCATCCCCTCTAAGGCGCCTCCCCCCTCGTCCGAAACCCAAGCACTAACAATGGCAGAACCGAGCAGCGTCCACCGAAAGAGTGGCTCGAATTCGCTCCCCACATAGGTAATCAAGCTCATTGTTTCGTGTGTGGACAATCTCAGTACCATGCCGCTCGCCGCGTGCTCGTCGGGGCTGTACCGTTTACTCAAAGCCCTCAGGTCGGAACTTTTTAAGCCAGCTCCTTGCTTATTGATGCCGCCTGATCTTCAGAAACAGCGTGTCACACAGCATAACGATCGTAGGGTGGCGAGCATCAACCCCCTTGACTGCGATCCGATCCCCATCAGCCTCAACTACATTAACGGTATGTACTGGATCAGCATGAAGACATCTTGGATGGTGCTCGTCGATGGTCGCGGCAGCTGGATGCTTGTGGAGGTCTACACCCGGCGATTGATCCCCCTTCCTTCGATTAACACTGCACTGCTTTGGCACCGCGGCCCAGAATACTTGGAATCTTATAGTAGCCAACATGATACCAAGTTTGATTTGCTCAAGGTTGTAATCTGCCAAGTGCCCACAAGATCTGCGAATTATAAAGACTTCAGGCTAATTGCGTTCTTCAACCGCGGTCTCGCTTATCTGATAGGTCACTGTGGTAAGTGGATAAATCTGCACATCCATCGCAGGATCATACATCCTCCATGGTTCTCTGATGCCATTTAACACAAGGGCTTCATTTACGCTGTCGACTCCTTCTATGGCTGGACGTATTGCTGGCCTACTCCAGTCTTCGCTACAAACAGCTGTTACAGCAGTATGTTACTTTCCTATGATATCATGATGGCTTGCTTATATTACTGTCAACATTTGCTAAAAAAATATTCATCCTCATAACATGTTGTTCTTAAGATTGACTAAATCAATTACCCTTTTTTTATTTGACTCCAACTTGATATGATGTTGTAGGCCGCCTGGTGTCCCTACCCTTCCTAATCCCAGAACCTTTCAAAGAAAAGCGGCATGGCAGTTGCAGGTGGTTCCTGGCTCGATCAGATGACGGCGAAAGATTGATGATCGTTCGCACGTACCGGATGTGTTGTTTCGCGGAATACAATCACAGTCACTGCAAGGTCTTTGAGCAGGATCCCAGCTTCTCTGGGCCTTCAGGAATTTTTGACTGGAGGCTGGTAAGTAGCCTTGGTACACGCTCTCTATTTGTCGGACTGAATTATCCAATTAACCAGGAGATAACTGACGGCAAGGATCATGATGGCAGTGCGGTTTCGTTCATCAGGCAAAACTGTGTGTACACAGCGTACCATGCGTCTCTGCATGCACCATACCCTGATATGTGCCGCCATGCTCTGCACCCCAAAGTAGGAGAGAGGGTCGCAAGTATCAGACTTCGACCTGCTGGCTGGAGTTTCCCCTGTCAGGGACCCATCTGTTTCAAGCCGTTAGCCAATCTCCACAGCTTAATAAATAGTAACGTCTAACTGAGCCAGTTAGTTAGATGCGTACACTTGGTGTAGTAGGATCTTTATTTAGTTTGATGCATACACTTGTTCTTTTTTGGTAGCCCTTTTGTAATGATGGCTGATGTTTCGTTTGGAAGAGAGAGTTGCGTCTTCACTCTTCTGGCCTGCTTACTGCTTCTGTTGCACCCCCAACCCTGGTTGCTGCTGCTGCTGTTTTCAATGTACAATCAGTAGTATATTTCGTTTGTTGGTTGAATAAATGTGTTGTTATAACGACAAACACAATGTTTTGGAAGTCGTTGCACGGTTCGATCCTTTAGTGCCCCTACCGTACGTAGCGCATACTATTTTTCATACGGAACACATTTTCCACTTGTTGATAACATGCAGCCCATTGATGAAGGCCCAATAGAGAAGCCCATAATTAACTGGAAGGGAGGCTCTCACATGAATCCGGCCCAGGTACATGCTCATGGTCCCCTAAACATAAATAAGTAAATAAATAAATAAATAAATAAATAAATAAAGCTAAATGCTCATGCACCAGTTCTTTGGGAAAATAGGTAGCCCAGTATTTCTTTTTGAAGAATACCCAAGCTAGGCCTATTTGTTTTCTCCGAATTACTAGGCTACAAATCTTTCAAGACGAGGAGGGATGCATTCCGGCCTGGCTTAAGAGTATGGTCAATGTCTGTTAAAAGTAATATCAAAAGGGGTTGAAAATTCCAAAAAAATTATAGCAAATGGGATATAAGTTTCTTTTTTTGTTTTTGTTCTTCACTGATATCTTATACGTATTTCATTGGATTTAACATGACATAGTACTAATTTATTTTTAAATTTGTTTTACTATGGCTATTAATTTTTGGATTAAGAATATTTCATTCCCTAGCAAAAATTTGCAAATTTTCAAAATTTCCCACATATTTAGTTAATTTTTTGACCCTGGTACTGACCAGAAAATGGCCAGAAATTCTAAAAATGGAAAACGGGCTGCAATAAATTCCATATGAATTAGAAAATGAGTAAAAACTATAAAAATAATAGCAAATGGGATGTACGCGCCATAGATTTCAAGGCTGACTTGTTTACGCAAGGCTTTGTCAGTGAACACACTATTCTAGCAGCAGTGACTGTTGGATGTCCATCCAACGGCCGACGTGCTTCTTCAATATCTGATCTTCCTGCTCCAGCCGCCTAAACTAGCGCCGGCGGGACTGCCTGCTCCCTCCTCTTATGGCCTGCTATGATGCCGCGCAGGCTTCCCCGGCCCACCCTACTCCCTCCGCTGGCCTGGCCGCACGCAATCAACTGCCTCCTTATTACACAAAAAAATGATTCCTCCCACTGACATCTGGGCGCACTGGTTGGGAGGATGATCTGTGGGCCTACTAAGTTGACGTGTACGCAGGGCTTGTCAACTTAGTTAACAAACGATTCTAGCAGCAGTAACCGTTGGATTTGAATCGAACGGTCCTGGTGCTTCTTCAATCGCTGCTCTTCTTGCACCAGCCGCCCAAACCAGCGCCGGGGAGACTGCCTGCTCCTGCCTCCAGTGGCCTGCAGTGTTGTCGTTTGCCGGGGTTCTGATCCACGAGCACCTATGGGACCGGCGGACCGAGTCCCTTTCGGTTTAGTGGGGGCGGAGGTCGCACGAAGAGCGGATCGAGGCGAAGCACACGAGCAGTTTACCCAGGTTCGGGCCGCACGGATGCGTAAAACCCTACTCCTGCTTTGTGGTTTGTATTGAGTTCTTGCTCGGGAGTGCGGAGTGCTACAGTACACTCCAGCAGCTAACGAGACCGAGTGTGAGTGTTCTCTTTCTCCTAACCAGCCAACTAACCCCCCTCTACGTTGCGCACGGGCCTCCTTTTATATGCTCAAAGGGGTCACCGACAGGTGGCAACGTAGACAAGGGTAAAAATGGAAAGGTGCTGCGATAGGTACAGCTACCTACTACAGTGTATCATACCTAACCCTGACGGTCGGGGACAAGGGCCTTAAATGCCCGTCTGCGTCGTCTAAATAGTGCAAAAGGGACCGTCAGGGACGCCACCGCTTGCCACGATGGCAATCTTGTCAGCGCCGCTTGCCACCGCGCACCCCTGGCTGCACAGCCTCCCGCCACGAACGCCTGGAAGGGTCCCAGAGCGACACGTTGATGGATGTGCTGGAGCGCGGGCACAGAGTGGTAGCTTGCCGCGGCAAGCGCCTTGCCACGGTCGTTGTCTTGTCGCGTCCGGGAGCTTGTCGCTCACCGGGCCTTGCCGGGACGCGTGGCGCGTCGCGGCAAGTTCCTTGAGGTGCCTTGGTTGGCCTTCCCGGCAAGCTCCTCTTGCCGGGGTCTTGAGATGCCTTTGTTGGCCTTCCCGGCAAGCTCCTCTTGCCGGGGTCTTGTCTCCTTGGCTTGGATACTTTGTTCTTGAATGGCTCCAAAGGAACCACGGAGGACCTTGGCGGTCACCTGGCAAGCCTTGCCGCGGGATGCTGCGACTGCCCGTGCACAAGTTCGGGATACTAGGGTACCCCTATTCTAGTACACCGACAGGAGCCCCCGGGTCTGGGCCATACACGGTACCGAGCGCTGTTGGGCCAGGCCCAAAACAGGGCACGGGCACGTGCGGCCTAGGTTACGCCGTATCTCTCCCCGTATCCACCACGCCCTCTCCAAACGGCACGCGTTGAATGCGGCGTCGTGGGAGAGATCGTGGGTGGTTTCTTTATTTGGAAATGCGGAACGTCTGCCCCCTCCCTCTTTATAAGCAGATGAAACAGGGGCAGTTCGCCCATTCGCCGGTTGCTGCTTCAATCTCGGAAATCTCCGCCGCTCCCTCGTCTTCCCAAAGCCGAAAGAGAGCAGCGCCCCACCCCTATCGCCACCAGCGCCACCAACGCCGTCGGCCTCCTCCACCACTTCCGCCATGGCTCCAAAAGCCGACAAGGGGAAGGTCGTGAAGTCGACCGAGGCGCAGCGGCTTGCGGCGCTGCGAAAGGAGCGGGCAGTCTTCCCCCCAAGCTCGCCGCGAGGGAGCTGAGGGAGAACTACTACCTCTTCTGGTCGACGGAGACGCGAGCGCACCCGCGCATGAAGGTACTTCCAGCCGCCGCTTGGAAAACGGCCCCAAATGGATATCCATTCTTTGCCTTGTTCTTCTACTGCAGGCTCTGCCCGACTTTCTCTGAATTCTTCTGCGATATCATGAACACCTACGGGTTCCACCTCCTTGATTTCACCCCCAACACCGTTCTGACCATGGCAGTTTTCGCACATCTTTGCGAAAACTTTGTCGGAGTCCATCCCAATGTAGCCCTTTTCCGCCACTTCTTTATACCCCGAGTAGAGAGGGGAGAGCCTTTATCCGGCGGAATCGCCTGGATCTCGAGGGCCGGCAAGAAGGAAACTTATTTGGAGGGAGAATTCCGCGGCAAGTGGGAGGAGTGGAGAGCAGACTGGTGCTGGATTGACGAGGAGAACCCGCAGCCATTCACCACTCGGCGCCAAGCCCCAGTAGCACGCGGAAGCGGCTGGAGTGACGTGGCCCCGGAAGACGACAGGCCTAAGATTGCTGTCACCCGGATCCTGCGCCTCAGGCTTGCCGGGCTCACTGTGGGTGCTGTTGGCGCAGATTTTCTTCGCCGCCGCATCGCCCCCTGCAGGAACGAGGGAGACCCGCCTGGGAGTTCAAGAATGCGGCGGATATCATGAGGCTGCGGCCGGGCCTCAACTTCAACTTCACTGTTCTGGAGCTGAACGCGATGCTGCAGGAGCTGTTCAAGTATGACCCCCAACATCCCGAAGTGTTCACCGGGGGGCATTGTTCTGCTGTGCAACAACTCCTCGCTCGACCGCATCCATGCAATGATGCCACTGTGCGACTCGCATGGAATTGTGCGAACTTGGCAAGAGCCTGCAGACGACGTCGTGCAGCAGTTCTTCGATGGCTTGGTAGAAGTGCCGATCCGCCCCGATGAGAAGGACAGCCTCACCTGCGACACCACCGATGCGGAGATGACATGCATCGCCACTAGGCTGGAAGAGGCGGCGGCAGCCGCAGCCGCGGGCGAATTTGGATTCACCGTGGAGGAGGCAGATGCAGCAGAGGCGGCAAGCCGTCCGAGCGAGGGGAGCCTGCCGGGGAGAAAGAGCTTGCCGGGCGGAAAGGGCTTGCCGGGCATGGCGTCGAGTCGAGCGAGCCCGCCGAGGATGCGAGCGGCTCGCTGGAGATCAACTCCTCTTCATCTTCATCTTCGGGCAGCTCGCCGGAAGCAGAGCCTCCATCCCCACCAAGAAGGCGTCTCAGCAAGGCCGGCGATGTAGCGGAGCGGCAGGAGGGCCAACAGTCGCCGCGCCGCATGACGCGCTCCACCGCGGCAAACACCATTGCTGCGGGAGCACCTCATGCTGCGACGGCAACTGGAGCGGGGTCTAGCCGGACCACCGCTTCTGCTCCTACCGCTTCTCACGTCGCGACGGCAACCGGAGCGGGGTCGTCTCAGACCACCGCCACCGTTCCCGCCAAGCGGCCAAGGGAAACTACTCCTCCGTCTCCCTGCACCGGGCGTGAGCCGGACTTCGACTTCTCCGCGTTGAGCTCCGACGAGGAAGAAGAAGAAGAGTAAGATTCTCTTGTTGCACTTGTAGTTCTTCAATCCTTGCTGTCTTGTCTTGTATCTCATTTGCTTTACTCTGAACTTGTTCCTTTTTAGGACTCTGGCCCAGAGAGCAGCAAAGAGAGCCAAGGTCCCGGTGATCGTCATCGAGGACGAGCCCACTGCGACAACAGGGGGTGCGCCCGAGACAACCTTGCCGGACCCGGCAACTTTCCTCCAGAACAGCCCCCAGCGTAAGTATATGATTTGCTTTCCGCTGTGAGGTGCACATGGATACTCTGTCTTTGCTGATATCTATTTGTTGGTTTGTGTAGGAGCAGAGCAGCCCCACCAGGAGCCAAGGGAGAGTCCTCCGACAAGGGAGAAGTCTCCGGCAAGGGAGAGTTCTCCGGCAAGGGACATCACCAGCGGTCCCCTGATGGCGGAGACCACGACTACAAAACCTGGGACAGGTAATCCTTTCGCTGCAAGATTTCCCTTGGGTTCTTCTTCTTTTGATCTTCTTCTTGGGTTTTTATTGGATTTTGCTTGACTCTTCTCCCTTTTCCGGCTGTCAGACCCATCTGCTATGGAGCCGATGGAGACCGAGGTTGCCGCCGGCGAAGCAGCCGGTGCTGACGATCCCGCCGGCGCAGAGGCCGCCAAGGCTGCCGCCGCAGCAACTGGCGAGGGGTCTGGCGATCGCACTGACGGCCCTGAGGCCGCAGGAGCGCCAGGCGCTGCGCCGCCCGCCGACCCGTCTGCCGCTGCCGCAGCGCCAGGCTTCGAAGAGCCCCAGCCTGGCGTCTACTTGAAGGCCGGCGATGACGTCTTCATCAACCTCCCCTGGGCGTCAAGCTCCAGGGCGCCGGTCGAGGGAGAGATCTTCGACGGGGAGGTGCTCGCCTGCGTTGGGCTGACGCTGGTTGACGCGCCAAGCAGCAGCAACAACAAGCCTGAGGAAGAGCGGCTGCTGCGGAAGTTGTTGTTGCTCTACCGCGCGCGGCAAGCCAAGCCGGAATCCCGTGAGGCACTTGTCGCGAAGGCGGGAGCGCACATTGAGAAGCGCGCGGAGGAGCTCCGGGGTCTCCACCAGGAAGCTCTCCGGTCCTTGGCAGAGGAGTGGGAGCAACTTGCCGAAGCGCAGAAGGCCTTCCTCCTCGAGAAGGCTGAAATCAGAGAGCAACAGCGGCTTGCCGCTGAGAAGCTGTCTGCGCAGGAAGGCGAGCTGGCGCAGCGGAAGGTCAATCTTTACGCCCACGAGGAGGAGCTTGCTGCGCGCGAGGAAAAATTTGGCGGAGCCCTCAAGCAAGCGGAAGATGCTGCCGCAGCCGCTGAGGCCGCCAAGAAGGAGATGGAGACGAAGGTGGCGCAGCTGGAGGCCGATCTCGCCGAGAAGGGCAAAGAGCTCAGCGCCGCCAAGGTCTCCAACGTGGATCTTGAGTTGAAGCTGACCACTTTGACCAAGACGCTGGACGGCGCCAAGGAGCAAGAAGCGGCCTTGAAAGAGGAGATCAGGGCCGACAAGGCGCTGCTGGAGAGTGCTGCCGCCACCCAGAATGCTTTCAGGGAGACTGTGGAGCACTGGACGGAGAGTCTTGTGAGTGCTGCCGCAGATATCGACAGGGAGCTGGCGCAGCTGGGGGTGGAGGATCTCGGGTATCCCTCCGACGAGAACCTCCAACCCAGCGCCAAGCTTGTCTTGTTCTTCAAAGGCGTGGCGACGGCCCTCCAGCGACTCCGGGAGAGGATCCCAAAGCAGTTGGCCGACGAGTCGCGCAAGATCTGCGCGGGAGCTCTTCAGAAAGTGTTGGTGAAGGTGGCCTTCCGCAATCCGGGCCTCAACCTCACCAACGTCCTCAAGACCCTGCCGCCGGATGCTGATCTGGACGCACTCAAGACCCTTGTCGCACCCATTGTGGACAAGGTGAGCGGGATCAAGAGGATCGAGGGCGATCGCGTAGACTAGGCTGCCCGCTTCTTCTTTTCTTGTCGCTGTTTGTCATGTTATGAAAACAATCTGTGAGAGCCACGACAAGCTATCTTTGTAATATAACTTTATTTTGGGCAATGATTGCAATGTTATTCCCTTTACTTGATTCCTCCCTTTGTATGTTTTTGCCCTACGCTTTTAGGGAACTTGCCGGTGCAGGCACCTGAGCCGCGAGCGCTGAGTGCGGGACGTCAGCAGCCTGTTGGCGGTGCCGCTACCGACAAGAAACCTTGTCGCAACTAGTTACAGCTCACTTAAGTTGTTGAGCGGACTCGAAACAAAGTAAGGGCGCAACTAGCTACGAGTTGGTTCCTCCGCGCACAGCTTTTCCATACAAAGTGCGGTCGTTCAAGGGAGATAACTTAAAAATTAAAAAAAATCTGATTGCTCAAACTTTGGCAAGTTAGCTTTTCTGTTGCTTGCTTCTCGGTAAGGCGAAACTTTCTTGAACGACGCCTGGTCCATACCATTATCTTCTCCTTTCCCCCCCGGTAAACTTGTGGGCGAGGGAACCTTCCTTTCCTTGAGAAAAAGAAAGAAGAGAAAATAAAGATATGGAGCCTTACGGCTCGTTATTACTTACCGGGGAGTAGGTGCTGCACAAAGTGTCAGACCACATATGCAAAAAATAGAAAGCATGAACTTGACAAGATGTGCGGAGCATATGAGCTTTACTTATGCACAGGGTCTGCGCCCGGCTTTGTACAAAGGATTACATGCAACAGCGGCAAGACTTATATAAAAGGTGGTTGCCGGAACAGGTTCCGACAAATGCGCCTTACGGGTAAAACTTACGAAGATGCTCAATGTTCCAGGAGTTGCTCACCGGAATGGCATCTTCGGTCTCAAGGCGGACAGCGCCAGGCCTAGTGGATCGTTTCACCCGGTAAGGGCCTTCCCACTTCGGTGTCAACTTGTTGGAATTCTTGGCGGACTGAACACGCCGAAGAACAAGGTCACCTTCCTCGAGACTTCTGGCATTAACTTTGCGGCTATGGTAGCGGCGCAAAGCTTGCTGGTAGCGAGCAGCTCGTACAGCAGCCTGAAGACGGTCTTCCTCAAGGAGCAGCGCGTCATCTTGTCGCAGCTGCTCTTGCTCAAGCTCATCATAAGCGAGCACTCGAGGTGACCCGTATACGAGTTCCGTGGGGAGAACTGCCTCTGCTCCATAGACTAGAGCGAAAGGTGTCTGGCCAGTGGCTCGATTTGGCGTTGTCCTGATTGACCAAAGAACCACCGGTAGCTCCTCGATCCAGTTTCTTCCGCACTTGTGCAGCCTGTCGAAAGTTCTGGTCTTGAGCCCGCGCAGCACTTCAGCATTTGCCCTCTCCGCTTGACCATTGCTTCTCGGGTGAGCAACAGAAGCGAAGCAGACCTTGGCGCCAAGATCTTGGACGTACTGCATGAAGGTGCGGCTCGTGAATTGCGTACCGTTGTCGGTTATTATCCTGTTAGGGATCCCGAAGCGGCAAACAATCGATCTGAAGAACTTGACTGCTGACTGTGCTATCACCTTCCTCACTGGTTCCACTTCCGGCCACTTTGTGAACTTGTCGATTGCAACGTACAAGTACTCAAAGCCCCCGACTGCTCGGGGAAAGGGGCCGAGGATGTCGAGCCCCCAGACCGAAAATGGCCAGGATAAAGGGATCGTCTGGAGAGCTTGAGCTGGTTGGTGTATCTGCTTGGAATGGAACTAGCACGCTTCACACTTGGTTACTTGTGCAGTTGCATCCTGGAGGGCTGTCGGCCAAAAGAAACCTTGCCGGAATGCTTTGCCGGCAAGTGCTCTTGCGCCAATGTGGTGACCACATATGCCTCCATGTATCTCTGCCAACAGCTTTTGTCCGTCTTCCCGGTGAATGCACTTCAATTTTACACCGTTGAGTCTTCTTCTGTACAGTGTCTTGTCGACAAACAGGTACATACTTGACTGCCGGGCTACTCTTTCCGCTTCTTCTTGCTCTTTGGGAAGTTCTCCTGTCTGAAGGAAACGGACAATCCGTTGTGCCCAAGCTGGAGCTTGTGGCTCGACAACAAGGACTAAAGGCAAATCTGCGGCTGCAGGAACATCTGCTTCTACGGCGAGAATCTGTGGCTCTGTCGGAGCTTGACGTTCCCCGGCAAGCTTGCCGGAGCAAAACTTGTCGGGAGCTTCTGCTTCAACGGAACAAACCCTAGAGTTTGCTGGAGCAGATTGCTCCTCAGCGCAAGGCAAATCTGTTGCTGCGGGAACGTCCGCTTCTATGGTGAGAACCTGCTGCTCCGCCGGAGCTTGACGTTCCCTGGCAAGTTTGCCGGAGCAAAACTTGTCGGGAGCTTCTGCTTCGACGGAGCAAACCCTGGGGCTTGCCGGAGCAGACTGCTCCTCAGCGCTCTTGGCGTTGATCTTGGGGACCTTATTGGCGGCGGCTTCGGGAAGCTCTGCCGGCAAATAGTCACCAGAAATCAACTTCTTCTTCTTGCTCTGTCCAGTTGATGGCGTTACAGACGGTTGAGTCAGCTTGAGCACAAAGATCCCTGGTTCCACAGGTAACTTAAGTGCGGCGCACTTTGATAGGCCATCGGCAATGGCGTTCTGAGCTCTTGGAACATGCTCCATCTGTAGGCCGTCAAAGTGCTCTTCTAGCTTTCTCACTTCGTCGACGTAGGCTTCCATCAACGGACTCTGATAGCTCTTGTTCACTTGGCGGACGACAAGCTGCGAGTCACCCCTGACAATGAGCTTCTTGATCCCAAGGTCTACCGCTATCCCGAGACCGGCAAGCAAGCCTTAATACTCTGCAGTATTGTTTGTTGCTTGCTCCTTGGGACAGTGCATCTGGACTACGTACTTGAGGTGCTCTCCGGTGGGTGCGACAAGTAACACGCCAGCGCCGGTGCCTTGCAGCGAAAAGGCACCATCAAAGTACATCAGCCACTCTTTGCTTGCTTCTTTGACGGGGATGCTCGTTTCTGGAATTTCTTCGTCTGGTGTTGGCGTCCATTCTGCTATGAATTCTTCCAATGCTCTGCTTTGGATAGTTGAAGTACTCTCAAACTTGAGGCCAAAGCTTGATAGTTCCAGTGCCCACTCAACAATCCTGCCTGTCGCTTCTGGATTCTGTAGTATCTTCTTCAGCGGAAAGCGAGTGACAACTGTGATTTCATGTGCTTGGAAGTAATGGCGCAGCTTTCTCGAGGCCATGAGAAGGCCGAAAAGCAATTTCTGCACACCAGAGTACCTTGATCTAGCCCCCTGCAGAAGGGAACTGACAAAGTAAACTGGGCGCTGCACCATTCTCTTTTGTATCTCCTCGCGCGTCTGCGGAGATCCATCCTTGTCGGGACCAGAGCTTGCCGGGGAAGCCCCCTGCTTGTCGCTGGATGCGTCTGTCGTGGTTGCTGGCTCATCATTTGCCTCCCTCTCCGCTACTAACGCAGCACTAACCACTTGATTGGTTGCCGCTATATACAGCAGCAACTTCTCTTGTGGCTTAGGTGCGACAAGTATTGGAGTGGAGGACAGGTATCTCTTCAAGTCCTGCAGCGTAGCCTCCGCTTCCGGAGTCCATTTCATTGGACCTGCCTTTTTCAATATTTTGAAAAACGGCAGGGCGCGCTCTGCAGACCTAGAAATAAACCTGCTGAGAGCAGCCACGCAACCGGCAAGTCTTCGTACATCCTTGACGCGCTTGGGTGCTTCAATCTGCTCAATGGCCTTGATCTTGTCGGGATTGGCTTCGATTCCCCGCTGAGACATGAAGAACCCGAGAAGCTTGCCGGAGAGGACTCCAAACACACACTTCTCGTGGTTGAGTTTAAGGTTGATCTTGCGCAGATTTGCAAAGGTCTCGTCTAAATCTTGAATCAGAGTTGCCTTGTCCTTGCTCTTGACCACTATGTCATCCATGTAGGCTTCCACATTTCTGTGTATTTGTGGCTCAAGAGCGACATGGACTACTCTTGCAAATCTTGAACCAGCATTTTTTAAACCGAAAGGCATCCGTATGAAACAGTACGTGCCACATGGAGTGATGAATGCGGTCTTCTCCTCATCCTCTTCTGCCATGAAGATCTGATGGTATCCTGAGTATGCGTCAAGAAATGAAAGCAAATCACATCCGGCCGTGGAGTCAACAATCTGGTCAATGCGCGGCAAAGGAACTGGGTCTTTGGGACAAGCTTTGTTAATATCGGTAAAGTCGATACAAAGTCTCCATTTCCCATTCGCCTTGCGCACGACTACAGGATTGGCCAACCACGTAGGATAGAGCACTCCTCTGACAAGGCCTGCTGCTTCCAACTTCTTGATCTCTTCTGCGATGAATTCTTGGCACTCCACTGCTTGCTTCCTAACCTTCTCCTTGACGGGCCGCGCATGAGGACAAACGGCAAGACGATGCTCAATTACTTTCCTGGGAACACCGGGGATGTCAGACGGTTGCCACGCAAACACGTCGACATTCGCCTGCAGGAAAGCAATGAGCGCGCTTTCCTATTTAGGGTTGAGAGTGGCACTGATGGTGAAGGTACCACCAGTGCCGTCCTCCTTGGCGGACACCTTCTTGGTCTCTGGCGGAGCTGCCATTGTCTTCTTACACTTGCCGGTGGAGCTCGTTGGTGCGTCCTCGACGGCAGCGCAGCACTCCGAAGAGGTGCGCTTGCCGGAGTGGGCATCAGAGCTCTTGCCGGACTTGGTTCTCTTCTTCCCCCCGGGAGCTTCAACAGCAAGTGATTTGCGATCTGTTGCGGCTGCCGCTTCCCGGTAGATCTTGTCGGCGCAGATAAGAGCATCTTTCTTGTTGCCAAGGACAGAGATGACGCTTATCGGGCCTGGCATCTTCAGCATATTGTATGCGTAGTGAGAGGCTGCCATGAACTTAGCGAGTGCTGGACGGCCAAGTATCCCATTGTAAGGCAATGGAAAATCGGCAACGTCAAAAGTGACCCTCTCAGTCCTAAAGTTCAACTCGCTGCCAAATGTCACTGGCAACGTGACCTTCCCCTTCGGCTTGCTCCTTCCCGGGTTGATTCCTTGGAATGTGCCAGTCTCTTCAAGCTCGCTGTCAGGGATCTGGAGTTTCTGGAGTACAGCGGAGGAGATCAGGTTCAAGCCGGCCCCGCCGTCAACTAGCATCTTAGTGACCTTGAGGTTGCGGATAGTTAGTGAAACCAACATCGGCAAGCACCCGACCGCAGTTGTGCGATCAGGGTGGTCCTCAATATCAAAGATGATAGGCGTGCTGGACCATTTCAGAAGCTTGCGCGACTCGACAGGTGGTTCCGCCGCATTGACTTCCCGCACCCACTGCTTGAGTTGGCGGTGTGAAGTATGCAGAGAAGCACCACCGTCAACGCACAAGACCTCTGTGGCTTTCTGGAACTCCGGCTCACTGGTCTCGACATCATCCATGTCTTCGTCGTCGTCGTCATCTCCATCCTTGTCGCGGCCGCGGGGAGGTCTGTCTCCTTGCCGCTGCTTGGCCTTGCCGCAGCGTCCTCCCCGGCTAGCGCGCTACTTGCCAGATTCTCCAGCGCCTCCTTGGGCCCTCTCCTTGTCTCATCGCTCATACTCAGCCTTTTGTTGTTGGACAAGCTGCTCGACCTTCTTACAGTTCTGGAGGTCATGGCCCTTGGTGCGGTGGATCTTGCAGTACTGCTTGTCGGTGCCGTCCTGCTTGTCGGCGACCGCCACAGTTTGGCAGTTGGTGCATGCGGCAATCTCTTTGCCGGAGCTACCAACTTTGGCTTTCTTGGCGCCACCTTCGTTGCCGGACCGCTCAACGACTAGCACATCTTTGCCTTTCTTCTTCCTGTTCCGCCGCTGGTTTTTCTTTGCCGGGGCAACATCCTCGCTATCAGATCCTCCTGCTCCTGTATTCTCTCCAGGGAGTTTCCTCCCTTCCTCAGCATGTGCACACTTGTCGGCCAGGGCATACAGCTCACTGATGTCTCTGATCTTGCACATCGCCATCTCCTCCCGCATCCTGCGGTTACGCACGTTCTGATGGAACGCGCTGATGACCGCGGCAGGGTGGACATCTGGGATGTTGTGCTGTACACGGCTGAATCTCTGAATGTACTTGCGCAGGGGCTCTCCTTCCTTCTGGGCGAGCAGATGAAGGTCACTCTCTTGGCCATGAGGTTTGTGGCCGCCTGTAAAGGCGCCGACAAACTGATGGCATAAGTCTGCCCAAGAGGATATGGAGTTGTCCGGCAAGTGCATGAGCCAGGACCTGACGTTGGGCTTGAGCACCAGCGGGAAGTAGTTGGCAAGGATCTTGTCGTCCCGCCCCCCGCCAGCCTGCACCGCGATGGTGTAGATGCTGAGGAACTCCGATGGATGCAACTTGCCGTCGTACTTCTCTGGTACGTCTGGCTTGAAATTTTTCATGCTGGGCCACTGGACTTGCCGCAGCTCACGAGTAAACGCAGGGCAACCTACCGCGTACAGCAAGCTGCCTGGTTCCCCTGGCGCATGCATGTCGACAGAGGGCCCAGCGCGCTGGTCCGATTGACGTCGCGCTTCTCTTCGCCGCTCGATGCGAGTACGAGCGTCTTCTTGCTGTCGTTCGTGAAGAACTTCGCGCTGATCGCGATGAGCTCATGGATCTGATGACGCGGTGGAGTCGCTGTCGAGGTGGATCCGGCGAGTCAGCGATCTTGGCCTTTGGGGCGGAGAGTGCACAGTGGTTGCACCCCCACCGGTCTTGTCGCCACCGGCTCGTGCCTGGCTGACTTGCCGCGGCTGCGACGTGCTCGGCTGCCGTTGAGTGTCGCCGTTGGCGAAGCCGATGAGACTCTGAATGGTGGCCCTCCAGTCGTCAATCTTGTCTGCCGTAGGAGGGTAGTCTAGGAACAGTTGAGCTCGCGCCAAAGCTTCTGCTGGAGTGGCGGGTGGCGGTGGCGAACGGTGCGAGGAGCGGGATATGCTCGGACTCCTAACTATGTTAGAAGGAGCAGTGTCCCGTCCAGGCGACCGTGCCTCGCTCGTGCCAGCATGTTGGCGTGCATGCTGGTCTTGAGCGCTCCGAGACCCACCAGCTCGATCTTGGTCCAGCAAACGCATGGTACTGAGAGCACCATGACGTTGCCGGTCCCGCGCCTCCTGAGATGGGCGCAGTGCATGCATGGACGCCAAGGTCTTGGAGTGCGCCCGGTCATTGTGGGAGCCGGCTATGCCGCCGATGGGCAGCGCAGCCTTGTCCTTGGACCTGGCAGCACCGTGAGCTCCCTCATCGACGCCCGTTCTTCCGCCGGCGTCTGCCCCATCAGCCGTTTGCTCCGGCGGTGGTGGGTTCGGCGCGGACGGAGCAGCCGCCTCCGAAGCCTTCTTCTTCGGCAGCATGTCGATGAAGATGATGAAGATCTAGCGCGCGTGAACGCCGGATCTGGTTCACACAACCTCGACGCCCCCTACCTGGCGCGCCAAAGATGCCGGGGTTCTGATCCACGAGCACCTATGGGACCGGCGGACCGAGTCCCTTTCGGTTCGGCGGGGGCGGAGGTCGCACGAAGAGCGGATCGAGGCGAAGAACACAAGCAGTTTACCCAGGTTCGGGCCGCACGGATGCGTAAAACCCTACTCCTGCTTTGTGGTTTGTATTGAGTTCTTGCTCGGGAGCGCAGAGTGCTACAGTACACTCCAGCAGCTAACGAGACCGAGCGTGAGTGTTCTCTTTCTCCTAACCAGCCAACTAACCCCCCTCTACGTTGCGCACGAGCCTCCTTTTATATGCTCAAAGGGGTCACCGACAGGTGGCAACGTAGACAAGGGTAAAAATGGAAAGGTGCTGCGATAGGTACAGCTACCTACTACATTGTATCATACCTAACCCTGACGGCCGGGGACAAGGCCCTTAAATGCCCATCTGCGTCGTCTAAATAGTGCAAAAGGGACCGTCAGGGACGCCACCGCTTGCCATGATGGCAATCTTGTCAGCGCCGCTTGCCACCGTGCACTCCTGGCTGCACAGCCTCCCGCCACGTACGCCTAGAAGGGTCCCAGAGCGACACGTTGATGGATGTGCTGGAGCGCGGGCACAGAGTGGTAGCTTGCCGCGGCAAGCGCCTTGCCGCGGTCGTTGTCTTGTCGCATCCGGGAGCTTGACGCTCACCGGGCCTTGCCGGGACGCGTGGCGCGTCGCGGCAAGTTCCTTGAGGTTCCTTGGTTGGCCTTCCCGGCAAGCTCCTCTTGCCGGGGTCTTGAGATGCCTTTGTTGGCCTTCCCGGCAAGCTCCTCTTGCCGGGGTCTTGTCTCCTTGGCTTGGATACTTTGTTCTTGAATGGCTCCAAAGGAACCACGGAGGACCTTGGCGGTCACCTGGCAAGCCTTGCCGCGGGATGTTGCAACTGCCCGTGCACAAGTTCGGGATACTAAGGTACCCCTATTCTAGTACACCGACACCGTTGAGGCCTCATCGCCCCCTACTACTCCCACCGCTAGCTAGGCCCTGCGGCGACGGTAGTCTCACACCACAGCCAAACCAGTGAACCCTCGTACTCCTCTCCGCGTGGGCATCCACTGCCGCATCTTCCCAGGCTCCACGTCGTCCCCTTCCTAGGCCTCGTCGTCGTCCACCACCTTGGTGCTCTCGGCGCGGCATGGTCAACGTGGTCAATGGCATTCCATCGGAAGAGTACTGTACATGGAGAGGCTGACAGTTGGGTCCACGGCCACAACCCAGTTCTTTTGTGATTTGCCAAGTAAGTCGCTTTGTCAGGCCTGTTGGGATGCAAATCTTTCAAGACGAGGAGAGCTTTCATTCGGTTGGCTGAGAAAATGGCCCATCAGTAATGAGAAATGGGTTGTACATTTTTAAAACACATCAAAGCGGCAATTAGTTTCAAATATCTTTTTTCATTTAGAGATTTTAAATTACATTAATTTTTATGCGTGGAGAATTTGTTGGATTTCATATTGATATACATTTATTTTTAAAATCAGTTTGAATGTGAGTCGAAATTTCGGGATTAAAAACAGTTCGGACCGCACCAAAATATGCAAAATTTCATATAATTCTTTAACCGTGGCCACAATATGGGCTGTAATGCTAACAAAAAGAATATGGGCTCCAAAAAAACCTTAATAATTAGCAAATGGGCTGTAAATTATTAGAAATAATGGCAGATGGGTTGTATGTTGTTTTCCATAGATTTGAGGCTTTCCTAAAAAAAGGTTGACGCACAAGTAGTGACTGTTGGATGGCCATCCAACGGCCGTCGTGCTTCTTCAATCTCTGCTCTTCCTGCTCCAGCCGCTCAAACAAGCGCCGGCAGGACTGCCTGCTCCCTCCTCCCCGCGGCCGGCTCTGCTGCCGCACAGGCCTCACCGCCCCACCGTACTCCCATCGCTGGCCTAGCCATCCCTCTACTCACCCACACCTGCTGTTATTCTCCGGCGACGGCCGACGAACCAGTAAACCCTCATACAGTCATACTCCCCTCCGCGTGGGAAACAACTGCATAGTATTCCCTGCCTCCGTGTCGTTCCCTTCCTAGGCCTCGCCGTCGTCCACCGCCCTGGTGCTCTCGGCGCGGCCTAGTCAACGTGGTCAATGACCGACATGCAGCTGAAGTAGACTGTACATGGAGAGGCCGACAGATGGGTCCACGGCCGAACGCAAGGAAAATGCCTCCTTATTACGTGCAAAATAATGATTCCTCCACCTGACATCAGGGACCCACCAAAAGGGCCTCTGTATTTCGCGAAAAAAACATTACCGCCGCTGATAGCTCGGACCCACCAGCTATATCTTCGCACGCAAGGAAGTGCCTCCTTATTACGCACCAAAAAATGAATACTCCCCTTGTTAGCTGGGACCCAGTATAGTGGCAGGCTGACTTGTGGGCCTACTAAGTTGACGGGGATGGAGGGCTTTGTCAACTTAGTCAATATGCACGATTCTAGCTCCAGTGTGTAAGATGTCCATCCAACGGTCGTAGTGCTTCTTCAACCTCTGGTCTTCTTGCTCTAGCCGTCCAAACCAGCGTCGGTCGTGCCTCATGCTCCTGCCTCCCGTGGCCGGCTGCGATGCAGCGGAGGCCTCACCGCCCCCTACTACTCCCACCAATGGCCAGGCCATCCCTATACTCACCCACACCCATTGTTATTCTACGGTGACGGCAGCCTCACACCGTAGTGAACCAGTGAACCCTCGTACTCCTCTACGCGTGGGCATCCACTGCCGCGTCTTCCCCGGCTCCGCATCGTCCCCTTCCTAGGCCTTGCCGTCGTCCACCGCCCTGGTGCTCTCGGCGCGGCGTGGTCAACGTGGTCAAGGAATGACTTACATCGGACGTGGACTATACATGGAGAGGCTGACAGCTGGGTCCACGGCCGCAGCAAGGAAGTGCCTACTTATTACGTGCAAAATAATTATTCCTCCACCTGACAGCGGGGACCCACCGGATGGGCCACCGTATTTCGTGAAAAATGTTTCCCCCTGACTGCTGGGACCCACCAGCTACATGTTCGCACGCAAGGAAGTGCCTGATAGTCGAGACCCACCTGTTCGAAGCATGCGTAGCATTGTCATTCTGGTCGCGAACGTGTACGTACATATATACTGGTGGATGTAGAGGCATGCACGTGTCGTAGTAGAGGCGCGCACGTAGCATGTACACGTACGTATAGCGGCCATGGTGCAAGAAAGAAAATATGGCCACATATGTGTACATACGGGCGGGGTCTCAAATGCCTACTCGCGCGTACGTACGGTCAGGGCTCGTGTACATGGCTGGGTCGGAACAGAGAAATAACGTCATCGTCATGTTCATGGGGAGGAAATGGAATGCATCGTGTTCATCGGGAGGCAACGGAACGCGTGGGAGCCAACCGGCTGGGTCGGAACGGTATGCATGGTCGTGTTCATCCGGAGGTCTTGGATGGAACAGGTGATGGAAACGAGGCCTGGCGTATCGCAAAACGGAGGATACGGACCTCCTACGTTCGGAACGGGGTCCTGTTGATCGGGAGGGGTGTGGCATACTGCAAAACGGAGGAAATGGACCTCCTAGGGTCAAAACGGGGGTCCTGTTGATCGGGAGGGGTGTGGCGTACCGCAAAACGGACGAAACGGACCTCCTACGGTCGAAATGGGGGTCCTGTTCATCGGGAGGGGTGTGGCGTACCGCAAAACAGGACTCCACGGGATACTGTTCATCTCCACCATCGACCTCCTCCAGCCTCCACGGGCTACTGTCGACCTCCTCCAGCCTCCACGGGCTCCTGTTCATCCAGCCTCCACTGCGTGCTACTCCACCGGCTACTGTTCAACCACCCCTCCACGGGCACCCCTCCACCGTCTACTGTTCATCCAGCCCTCCACACCACGGGGTCCTGTTCAACCACCCCTCCACCGTCTACTGTTCATCCAGCCCTCCACCACACCACGGGGTCCTGTTCATCCAGAGGCAA
>NC_057794.1:525465219-525550043 GCF_018294505.1 Triticum aestivum
AAATCGACGGTAGAAAACGGCTAAACCAAGAAAACTACGCACTTGTTGCAAATTGGTTGGTTGGGGCCATGTTTTAATAGCATTGATCTTAGATTCATCAACATGAACACCCTTAGAAGAGACCACAAAACCCAAGAAAACGAGCTTATCAACACCAAATAGGTATTTCTCCATATTAGCATAGAGACGCTCTTTTCTAAGAGTTTGCAAAACGGTGCAGACATGGGCGACATGTTCTTGGATGGATTTGCTAAACACAAGAATGTCATCGAAGTAAACCACAACAAATATACCAATGTAAGGCCGAAAGACATGATTCATAAGGCGCATAAAAGTGCCCGGTGCTTCCGAGAGACCCATAGGCATGACTAACCACTCATACAAACCAAACTTGGTTTTGAAGGCGGTTTTCCATTCATCACCCTCTTGTATGCGGATTTGATAGTAACCACTCTTAAGATCAATTTTGGAAAATATAGTGGCACTGCTAAGTTCATCAAGCATATCATCAAGGCGTGGAATGGGGTACCTATATCTAACGGTGATAGCATTGATAGGTCTACAATCGGAGCACATGCGAAAGCTACCGTCACGTTTTGGCACAAGAATGACCGGTACGGCACAAGGACTCAAACTTTCACGCACATGACCGTGGTCTATGAGATGCTTTACTTGCTTTTGTATTTCTTTGGTTTATTCGGGGTTGACGCAGTATGGAGCTTTGTTGGGAAGCGGCGCTCCGGGGATGAGATCAATTCGGTGCTCAATGCCTCGTAGTGGAGGTAGACCCGGAGGTAACTCATCGGGGAAAACATCTTGGAATTCCTGCAAGAGAGAAGATAACACCAAAGGTAGATCGTGAGAGTTGTTAATTTTTGTTTCCTCGTCCTTGCATAATAGGACATAGTGTAGGACACTTGATGGGTTCTCGCACACTTCTCTCATCTCACGTTTGGTGGCAAGTAGAACAAAGTTTTTGTTTTCGCTCATCGTGGAGGCACTCAATTTGGGCTTGTGGTGCTCACTCTCTTTTTGGTGGCTCACTCTCTCACCATTCTCTCCATGATGGGTGGCTAGCTTATCGGCAATCACTTGGCTTGGAGACATGGGTCGTAACACAAACTCCTTCCCTTGCATCTTGAAGCTATAGTGGTTTGTACGCCCATTGTGGACGACTCCTCTATCGAATTGCCATGGCCGTCCAAGGAGAAGATGGCAAACGGTCATTGGAATGACGTCACACTCCAAGGTGTCTTCGTAAGCGCCTATTTTGAAGGATACTTGTACTCGGTGCTCGACTTGGATAGTGCCGGAGTCACTAAGGCATTGCACTTTGTATGGATGTGGATGCTTCGTCTTGGGCAATTGGAGCTTGGAGCAAAGTTCTTCACTTGCGAGATTGTGACAACTCCATCCATCGATGATGACCTTGACGGATCGTCCATTGATGCCAGCCTTTGTGTGGAATATGGTGCATCTTTGGTCTTCTTCTTGTTGATGTTGGAGAGTCAAGACTTCTGAGACAACAAGTGCGGGACTTGAGTCTTCATCACAAAAGACTTGTTCCTCTTCACTGTTCACTTGGCGGTGCATAGCCACTTGCTCAAGGGCTTCCATTTCTCCTTCGCTCATGTAATCATAAGTGCCATCGTCGTTGAAGATCATTGTGCGTTTGTTGGTGCAGTCGAAGGACTTGTGACCTCGGCCTCCGCATGTGAAGCATTTGATAGAACTCGTTTTGATGGTCTCATCGGGTGGTGTAGATGAAGATGAAGCTCTCGGCTTGAAGTTGCTCGTAGGAGGATGACTTGTAGTTGACGAAGCTTTCTTGTAACTTGACTTGTCGCCGTTGCTTGTAGAAGGCTTGGTTGAGGTAGAAGGTGTTGGAGTCGTCGAAGCTTGGTTATTGGAGAAGCCGTAGGACTTGGATGAGAACTTGGCGTACTTGAAATCATCTTGCACTTGGCGTTCCGCTTTGGTAGCTTGGTGCACGAGCTCGATGAGATTTGAGTATGGTTGGAAGTCGGCGATCTTCTTGATGGGATGATTGAGTCCATTCAGGAAACGTGCCATAGTTTGCTCATCATCTTCCGTCACATTGGCTCTTATCATGGCAATCTCCATCTCCTTGTAGTATTCTTCAACACTCTTGGTTCCTTTCTTGAGTTGTTGGAGTTTCTTGAAGAGGTTGCAGTTGTAGTAGGTGGGCACGAAGCGTGCTCGCATGACATCCTTCATTTGTGCCCAAGTAGTGATTGGTGGATCACCTCTTGCCTTGCGGTGCTCAATGACTTGTTCCCACCAAATTAGGACATAATCTTGGAACTCAAGGGATGCCATTGCGATCTTCTTCTCTTCTTCATAATTGTGCAAACGGAAGATCTTATCAACTTGCAATGCCCATGAAAGGTATTCTTCGGGATCGTTCCTTCCATTGAACTTGGGCATGGTGAACTTGAGCTTGCCGTAGCATTGCTCTTCATTGTGTTGGGGTCGGGGATGATGACTCCCATGTTGTAGATGATTGTCCAACTCGTGGTACTCTTGACGCGGAGGGATGTCAACCTCGTGTTGCTCTTGCCGCAGAGGATTCACATTGTTTTCATGCTCTTGGTGAACTTGATGGTCTTGGCGAACTTGTGGGGGAGCTTGTCTATCTTGATGAGGAGCTTGTCTATCTTGACGAGGAGTTTGTTGGCGCACACGTCTTTGGTAAATTCTTTCTTGAGCTTCATCGCGAAGTGCTTCTCGATGTAGTCGAGCTTGTCGGCCTCGGTCGGCTACGGCACGACTTGATTCATGAAGGGCCCGTTGCTCTTCAAGTGCTTGAGCATCACGTAGTTGTTGTTCTTGGTGTTCCGCCTCGGCGTCTTGTGCATCTTGATGTTGTTGCGCTCACTCCTCTTGTTCGAGTTGACGTTGGCGATGCCGTTCACGGGCTAGCACAAAGGCTTGTTCGGCTTGACGTTATCGATGTTCTTGCGAGTCGGTGTCTTGAAGTGGATTGAGGTTTGCTTGACGCTCGTTGCGCGCGGCTCGTCGAAGAGTGTTTGATGTCGGTGTACTTGAACCGCAGATATTGTCGTCGGAGTGTTGACTTGAATGGCTCCTTCTTAAAGTGGAAGAAGAGCGGTTGAGCAACAAAGCGCGAATCTCGTCCATCCTTGCGTCATTCTCTTGCTTGTGATTGTCGAGCTTGTTGACAAAGTAGTCCCTTGTACGTTGCTCAGAAAGTTGTAAGTCGGCGACAAGGTTGTCGATGTGTTCACTCATAGCTTGTTGCTCTTGATGCAAAGCACGTTGTGCACCAAAGAGGTGACTCTTGGTGACGAAGGAGTTCATGTCGTCGTCTTGCTCCATGAAGAGCGGGTTGGTAGAAGTACTTGGCCTATCCATCATTCGAAGACAAATGTGAGTGGAAGAAAGGGAAGAACCAATATCAAATGTACCTTGACTGATGTTGATAATGGATCAAAGATGACTCCAATGTGTAACAAGGAAATAGCACAATTGGTACCAATTCTTGTCGGTTCTCACACCTACACAAGTAAAAGCTTTTGGTGGAGCTTGGTTAGGATGGTGGCACAATTTTTAATGTGATTGTAAGCAAGATTCAATAATGTTGGAGAAGATTCACAAGATGCAATGTAACAAGTAGACCTAGCATATACGGTACACAAAAACACACACGCAAAAAGATAAGTGGGGTTGAGCAACCAAGGGTGAGCCAAAATGTGCAATCCACAAAAATGCTCTTGTTGCACAACACTAGAGAGATGCTAGCACGATTGCATGATAGGCGGATACAAGAACTTGTGCACAACCTACTTAGCAAAAATGCGACGACTTCTATCCCAAATATGTTTTATGCAAGGTGTTGCTATGATATGATCCAAGATGATCGAGTATGACAATCTTAATGTTGTATGATGCTATGGTTCTTGCTTAAAAGCTCTTTGCTTATCTTTCCTCTTTGCTTAAAAGCTTGGCTGGCTCTTTGATGTTTGATCTCTTTTCTTATGCGATGCTTGACGAACGAAGATAGCAAGTGAGTATGCGATGATAACTTTGTGACACAAGAGATGATACCAATATAGGAAACAATGATGTATGTATGTATGCTATGGGAAGTATGATCACTAATGTGCACAAGTCTCGTTGCCGGCAATACTCAATGGCTAGTCTCGATGGGTAAGCAACGCAAAGGAGTAAGTCAATGACGGCTAACAAAGTGATGGCAAGGGTGATATGTCCAATACCAAGACGAGGTTACCGGTCTTGCTTCCGGTATGGTGTCAAAATGGTGGCACAAATACCAAGTCGTGGTCGAGGTGGTCGTTGTTGATGACCGGTGTTGATGACGCGTGCGTGGCGAAAATGAGCGGCGGTGATGTCGATGTCGAACCATACCTAGATAGCCGAAACACAAAAGGATACGGTACCGCAACCCAAATTCTCAAAACCAAAGGCGACCAAAATCGTCGGAGTAGGTGGCGGTTAGGTGGTGGTGTGGGTAGGGATATTGGGGCGGTTTTGCGGAAGTTGGAGGTGGTGTAGCGTATGATGTTGCGGAGGAGCGGTCGTCCAAGCGTGGACGGATGTCCGGTCGCCGGTCGTCCGGTAACGTCGGACGTCCGGTGCTTCCTGGGTCGCCGGACGTTCGGTGATGTGACGCTCGTCCGGTGGTCGGGATCAACGTGAGATTCTAGATCCGGGAGGTGATTTTTGGGGGGAATATGGGGAATTTGGGAGGGATTTCAAGGTGGAGATGGTGGGGGAAGGCTAGATATACTTGCAACACAACAAATTCACGGATCAAAACCAACAAAACATCATCAAAACTCACAAAAGACAAGATAAACTTTTGGGGCTATTTTTGTGGGGATTTTCGGAATGGGACGAAAAACAACAAAATCAAGTTAGAAAAACGAAGAGGGGGCTCTGAAATCATGATCAACCTTGCTCATGATACCAAGATGATGTAGGGTGAAACCCTAGATGGCCGATCTTTCACGAAAGGAGCGGATCCCAAAGAGAAACACGAAGAACACGTGGGGATTCACGAGGGAAGACACGAGAGAATCACTCAAATCAACAAGATTCGATTACACATGCGCTAGATCCTCGAAACACAAAGAGATACACGATGATCCAAGGTCAACAAAGGACGATACAAGTAAACGGTTCTTCTCCTTGAATGAGGTCTTGATGGGGCCGCCCAAGAGGGGGTCTTAATCCAAGTTGATCTTCTCCGAAGAGGGGCTTCAGTCTCTCTTGTGGAGGAGATCGGAATGGATGAGGGAAGATCTATCTCGAAGTATGAGCTAAACCAACACTAACCCTAGCTTGGATGAATAGGGGGTCTATTTATAGTCTAAGTGCAAAAGGGGCGAAGTGAAGGGGTACATGGGCCTTGGGCCCGAATCTGGACCCAGCCAGGTACCGGACGTCCACTAGGGACCGGTCGTCCGGTGTCTCAGGAACTGCCGGACGTCCAGTGTCCTCCGGTCGTCCGCTGATTCTGCTCTGTGATGGGGGTGCCGTATGTCCTCCGGACTTCCGCTGATGTTGGCTCGGGTGCTGGTGCGCCGGTCGTCCGGTCCAGACCGGACGTCCGCTCGTTCGCTTCGGGTGCAGGGGAACCGGTCGTCCGGTCTGGGCCAGACGTCCGCTGGCTGGGGCTCGGCTGATGCTTCAGGCGCCGGACGACCGGTCCCGGCCGGTCGTCCGGTGGCTGGGAATTTTCCTGCAGCTCTTCTTCTTCTCCGTCTTCTCGTCCATCTTCCTCTTCTTCTTGTCCTTGCTCCTTAGATGCTCCATTGTACCTGAGTATGCATAATGTATCCATATGAGCTAGTAGCCGTGCTTCATACGCATCGAAGTGGAATTGTGAGAGGAGAGATGTCACCTCGGTTTCAAGGGCTCTTGCACGAGATCGAGTCATGGGTCTAGTAGGCACTTGATGAGACGATGGTAGGTCCATGGGGATGACCTTGGGATGCTCCGCATCATCTCCCCTCCCTTGGGGAAGATCCGTCCTCGGATCAAAATCTTCATCACCATGGAAAGGAGAGAGAGATCTTTGACATTGAAGATGTCGCTCACATTGTACTTGTCGCGTGGAAGGTCCATCTTGTAAGCATTGTCGTTGTAGCGTGCAAGCACCTTGAAGGGTCCATCCGCTCGTGGGTGAAGCTTGGATTTGCGTTCTTGTGGGAAGCGGTCCTTGCGAAGGTGTAGCCACACTTGATCACCAATGTTGAAGACCATAGGTTGTTTGTTGAAGTTGAGCTTGGTCGCAAGGCGTTGAACTTGGCGCTCGATGGTGTTTCTTGTATCTTCATGCATCTTCTTGAGATGTGTCACACGCGGACTTGCATCCAAATTGATGCGCTCTTGGAGTGGTAGAGGAAGAATGTCCAATGGTGACAATGGGTTGAATCTGTAGACGACCTCAAAGGGGGACTTGCCGGCTGTTGAGTGTCTTGCTCGGTTGTATGCGAACTCGGCGATGGGTAGGCACTCCTCCCACTCCTTGATGTTCTTCTTGATGAGTACTCGAAGTAGAGCGGAGAGTGTGCGGTTTGTCACCTCCGTTTGGCCGTCGTTTTGAGGATGGTATGCCGTGGAGAAGAGTAGCTTGATTCCGAGCTTGGCGCATAGAGTCTTCCAGAAGTAGCTAAGGAACTTGATGTCGCGGTCCGAGACGATAGTCTTTGGCACTCCATGAAGGCGCAAGATTTCCCTACAAAACAAATTTGCAATATGTGAAGCATCGTCTATCTTGTTGCAAGGAATGAAATGAGCCATTTTGGAGAAACGGTCCACGACAACAAAAATGGAATCCTTGCCATTTCGAGTTCTAGGCAAACCAAGCACAAAGTCCATGCTTATGTCTTCCCATGGTTGGTATGGAATCGGTAGAGGCATATAGAGGCCATGAGATTGAGCTTTGGACCTAGCTTTGTGGCATGTCGAACATCGGTTGGTGAAGCGATTGACGTCCCGAAACATCTTTCGCCAAAAGTAGCTCTTCGAGAGCGTGGTGAATGTCTTATCGCGTCCAAAGTGTCCCATTAATCCTCCTCCATGCGATTCCTGCAAAATCAATAACCGAAGGGACGACTTGGGGATGCAAAGTTTGTTAGCTCTCATAAGGTAGCCGTCTTTGATGTAATAGTGCTCGCACGATGTATTCGACAAACACTTGGCATAAGGGGTGGCAAAAGTGTCATCATGCGCATACAAATCTTTGATATGCTCGAAGCCAATGACATCTAACTCGAGTTGCGTGACTAGCATGCATATGCGGGAAAGAGCATCCGTGATGATGTTTTCTTTACCCTTGATGTACTTGATGACATAGGGAAAAGACTCAATGAATTCACTCCATTTAGCATGACGCTTGTTCAACTTAGTTTGACCCTTGAGATACTTGAGGGTCTCATGATCGGTATGAATGATAAACTCGTGGGGACGAAGGTAATGTTCCCATTCATGTGAAACGCGGACTAAAGCATATAACTCTTTGTCATAGATGGGATAGTTGAGTTGCGCTCCGGACAGTTTCTCACTAAAGTAAGCTATGGGGCGCTCCTCTTGCGTTAACACGCCTCCTATGCCATTACCGCTAGCATCGCAATGAATCTCAAAAGGCTTGTCGAAGTTCGGTAAAGCAAGCACGGGAGCATGAGTAAGCAATTCTTAAGCTCATTGAAAGCAATATCTTGAGATGGTCCCCAAACAAAAGGCGCGTTCTTCTTGCTCGAAGCATGCAAAGGTGAAGCAATGGTGCTAAAATCCTTCACAAATCGATGGTAGAAACCGGCTAAACCAAGAAAACTACGCACTTGTTGCAAATTGGTTGGTTGGGGCCAAGTTTTAATAGCATTGATCTTAGATTCATCAACATGAACACCCTTAGAAGAGACCACAAAACCCAAGAAAACGAGCTTATCAACACCAAATAGGCATTTCTCCATATTAGCATAGAGACACTCTTTTCTAAGAGTTTGCAAAACAATGCGGACATGGGCGACATGTTCTTGGATGGATTTGCTAAACACAAGAATGTCATCGAAGTAAACCACAACAAATATACCAATGTAAGGCCGAAAGACATGATTCATAAGGCGCATAAAAGTGCCCGGTGCTTCCGAGAGACCCATAGGCATGACTAACCACTCATACAAACCAAACTTGGTTTTGAAGGCGGTTTTCCATTCATCACCCTCTTGTATGCGGATTTGATAGTAACCACTCTTAAGGTCAATTTTGGAAAATATAGTGGCACCGCTAAGTTCATCAAGCATATCATCAAGGCGTGGAATGGGGTACCTATATCTAACGGTGATAGCATTGATAGGTCTACAATCAGAGCACAGGCAAAAGCTACTGTCATGTTTCGGCACAAGAATGACCGGTACGGCACAAGGACTCAAACTTTCACGCACATGACCATGGTCTATGAGATGCTTTACTTGCCTTTGTATTTCTTTGGTTTCTTCGGGGTTGATGCGGTATGGAGCTTTGTTGGGAAGCGGCGCTCCGGGGATGAGATCAATTTGGTGCTCAATGCCTCGTAGTGGAGGTAGACCCGGAGGTAACTCATCGGGGAAAACATCTTGGAATTCCTGCAAGAGAGAAGATAACACCAAAGGTAGATCATGAGAGTTTTTAGTTTTTGTTTCCTCGTCCTTGCAGAATAGGACATAGTGTAGGACACTTGATGGGTTCTCGCACACTTCTCTCATCTCACGTTTGGTGGCAAATAGAACGAAGTTTTTGTTTTCGCTCATCGTGGAGGCACTCAATTTGGGCTTGTGGTGCTCACTCTCTTTTTGGTGGCTCACTCTCTCACCATTCTCTCCATGATGGGTGGCTAGCTTATCGGCGATCACTTGGCTTGGAGACATGGGTCGTAACACAAACTCCTTCCCTTGCATCTTGAAGCTATAGTGGTTTGTATGCCCATTGTGGACGACTCCTCTATCGAATTGCCATGGCCGTCCAAGGAGAAGATGGCAAACGGTCATTGGAATGACGTCACACTCCAAGGTGTCCTCGTAAGCGCCGATTTTGAAGGATACTTGTACTCGGTGCTCGACTTGGATAGTGCCGGAGTCACTAAGCCATTGCACTTTGTATGGATGTGGATGCTTCGTCTTGGGAAATTGGAGCTTGGAGCGAAGTTCTTCACTTGCGAGATTGTGACAACTCCCTCCATCGATGATGACCTTGACAGATCGTCCATTGATGCCGGCCTTTGTGTGGAATATGGTGCATCTTTGGTCTTCTTCTTGTTGATGTTGGAGAGTCAAGACTTTTGAGACAACAAGTGCGGGACTTGAGTCTTCATCACAAAAGACATGTTCGTCTTCATTGTTCACTTGGCGGTGCATGGCCACTTGCTCAAGGGCTTCCATTTCTCCTTCGCTCATGGAATCATAAGTGCCATCGTCGTTGAAGATCATTGTGCGTTTGTTGGTGCACTCGAAGGACTTGTGACCTCGGCCGCCGCATGTGAAGCATTTGATAGAACTTGTTGTGATGGTCTCATCGGGTGGTGTAGATGAAGATGAAGCTCTCGGCTTGAAGTTGCTCATAGGAGGATGACTTGTAGTTGACGAACCTTTCTTGTAACTTGACTTGTCGCCGTTGCTTGTAGAAGGCTTGGTTGAGGTAGAAGGTGTTGGAGTCGTCGAAGCTTGGTTATTGGAGAAGCCGTAGGACTTGGATGAGAACTTGGCGTACTTGAAATCATCTTGCACTTGGCGTTCCGCTTTGGTAGCTTGGTGCACGAGCTCGATGAGATTTGAGTATGGTTGGAAGTCGGCGGTATTGTTGGATGGGATGATTGAGTTCATTCAAGAAACGTGCCATAGTTTGCTCATCATCTTCCGTCACATTGGCTCTTATCATGGCAATCTCCATCTCCTTGTAGTATTCTTCAACACTCTTGGTTCCTTTCTTGAGTTGTTGGAGTTTCTTGAAGAGGTTGCGGTTGTAGTAGGTGGGCACGAAGCGTGCTCGCATGACATCCTTCATTTGTGCCCAAGTAGTGATTGGTGGATCACCTCTTGCCTCGCGGCGCTCAATGACTTGTTCCCACCAAATGAGGACATAATCTTGGAACTCAAGGGATGCCATCGCGATCTTCTTCTCTTCTTCATAATTGTGCAAACGGAAGATCTTATCAACTTTCAATGCCCATGAAAGGTATTCTTCGGGATCGTTGCTTCCATTGAACTTGGGCATGGTGAACTTGAGCTTGACGTAGCATTGCTCTTCATTGTGTTGGGGTCGGGGATGATGACGCACATGTTGTAGATGATTGTCCAACTAGTGGTACTCTTGACGCGGAGGGATGTCAACCTCGTGTTGCTCTTGCCGCAGAGGATTCACATTGTTTTCATGCTCTTGGTGAACTTGATGGTCTTGGCGAACTTGAGGGGGAGCTTGTCTATCTTGACGAGGCGCTTGTCTATCTTGACGAGGAGCTTGTTGATGCACACGTCTTTGGTAAATTCTTTCTTGATCTTCATCGCGAAGTGCTTCTCGATGTAGTCAAGCTTGTCGGCCTCGGTCGGCTACGGCACGACTTGATTCATGAAGGGCCCGTTGCGCTTCAAGTGCTTGAGCATCACGTAGTTGTTGTTCTTGGCGTTCCGCCTCGGCGTCTTGTGCATCTTGATGTTGTCGCGCTCACTCCTCTTGTGCGAGTTGACATTGGCGATGCCGTTCACGGGCTAGCACAAAGGCTTGTTTGGCTTGACGTCGTCGATGTTCTTGCGAGTCAGTGTCTTGAAGTGGATTGAGGTTTGCTTGACGCTCGTTGCGCGCGGCTCGTCGAAGAGTGTTCGATGTCAGTGTACTTGAACCGGAGATGGTGTCGTCGGAGTGTCGACTTGAACGGCTCCTTGCGTCATTCCTTGCGTCAGTGGAAGAAGAGCGGTTGAGCAACAAAGCGCGAATCTCGTCCATCCTTGCGTCATTCTCTTGCTTGTGATCGGCGAGCTTTTTGTCAAAGTAGTCCCTTGTACGTTGCTCGGAAAGTCATAAGTCGGCGGCAAGGTTGTCGATGCATTCACTCATAGCTTGTTGCTCTTGATGCAAAGCACGTTGTGCACCAAAGTGGTGACTCTTGGTGACGAAGGAGTTCATGTCGTCGTCTTGCTCCATGAAGAGCGGGTTGGTAGAAGTACTTGGCCTATCCATCATTCGAAGACAAATGTGGGTGGAAGAAAGGGAAGAACCAATATCAAATGTACCTTGACCGATGTTGACAATGGATCAAAGATGACTCCAATGTGTAACAAGGAAATAGCACAATTGGTACCAATTCTTGTCGGTTCTCACACCTACACAAGTAAAAGCTTTTGGTGGAGCTTGGTTAGGATGGTGGCACAATTTTTAATGTGAATGTAAGCAAGATTCAATAATGTTGGAGAAGATTCGCAAGATGCAATGTAACAAGTAGACCAAGCATATACGGTACACGGAAACACACATGCAAAAAGATAAGTGGGGTTGAGCAACCAAGGGTGAGCCAAAATGTGGAATCCACAAAAATGCTCTTGTTGCACAACACTAGAGAGACGCTAGCACGATTGCACGATAGGCGGATACAAGAACTTGTGCACAACCTACTTAGCAAAAATGCGACCACTTCTATCCCAAATATGTTTTATGCAAGGTGTTGCTATGATATGATCCAAGATGATCGAGTATGACAATCTTAATGTTGTATGATGCTATGGTTCTTGCTTAAAAGCTCTTTGCTTATCTTTCCTCTTTGCTTAAAAGCTTGGCTGGCTCTTTGATGTTTGAGCTCTTTTCTTATGTGATGCTTGACGAACGAAGATAGCAAGTGAGTATGCGATGACAACTTTGTGACACAAGGGATGATACCAATATAGGCAACAATGATGTATGTATGTATGCTATGGGAAGTATGATCACTAATGTGCACAAGTCTCGTTGCCGGCAATACTCAATGGCTAGTCTCGATGGGTAAGCAACGCAAAGGAGTAAGTCAATGATGGCTAACAAAGTGATGGCAAGAGTGATATGTCCAATACCAAGATGAGGTTACCGCTCTTGCTTCCGGTATGGTGTCAAAATGGTGGCACAAATACCAAGTCGTTGTCGAGGTGGTAGTTGTTCATGACCGGTGTTGATGATGCGTCCGTGGTGAAAATGAGTGGCGGTGATGTCGATGTCGAACCGTACCTAGATAGCCGAAACACAAAAGGATACGGTACCGCAACTCAAATTCTCAAAACCAAAGGCGACCAAAATCGTCGGAATAGGTGGCGGTTAGGTGGTGGTGTGGGTAGGGATATTGGGGCGGTTTTGCGGAAGTTGGAGGTGGTGTAGCGTATGATGTTGCGGAGGAGCGGCCGTCGAGGCGTGGACGGATGTCCGGTCGCCGGTCGTCCAGTACCGTCGGATGTCCGGTGCTTCCTGGGTCACCGGACGTCCAGTGATGTGACGGTCGTCCGGTGGTCAGGGTCAACGTGAGATTCTAGATCCGGGATGTGATTTTTGGGGGGAATATGGGGAATTTGGGAGGGATTTCGAGGTGGAGATGGTGGGGGAAGGCTAGATCTACTTGCAACGCAACAAATTCACGGATCAAAACCAACAAAACATCATCAAAACTCACAAAACACAAGAAAAAATTTTGGGGCTATTTTTGTGGGGATTTTCGGATTGGGACAAAAAACAACAAAATCAAGCTAGAAAAACGAAGAGGGGGCTCTGAAATCATGATCAACCTTGCTCATGATACCAAGATGATGTAGGGTGAAACCCTAGATGGCCAATCTTTCACCAAAGGAGCGGATCCCAAAGAGAAACACGAAAAACACATGGGGATTCACGAGGGAAGACACGAGAGAATCACTCAAACCAACAAGATTCGATTACACATGCGCTAGATCCTCGAAACACAAAGAGATACACGATGATCCAAGGTCAACAAAGGATGATACAAGTAACCGTTTCTTCTCCTTGAAGGAGGTCTTGATGGGGCCGCCCAAGAGGGGGTCTTGAATCCAAGTTGGTCTTCTTCGAAGAGGGGCCGCAGTCTCTCTCGAGGAGGAGATCGGAATGGATGAGCGAAGATCTATCTCGAAGTATGAGCTAAACCAACGCTAACCCTAGCTAGGATGAATAGGGGGTCTATTTATAGTCTAAGTGCAAAAGGGGCGAAGTGAAGGGGTACATGGGCCTCGGGCCCGAATCTGGACGCAGCCAGGTACCGGACGTCCGCTGGGGACCGGTCGTCCGGTGTCTCAGGAACTGCCGGACGTCCGGTGTCCTCCGGTCGTCCGCTGATTCTGCTATGTGATGGGGGTGCCGGACGTCTGGGGGCTCCGGACTTCTGCTGATGTTGGCTCGGGTGCTGGTGCGCCGGTCATCCGGTCTGGACCGGACGTCCCCTCGTTTGCTTCGGGTGCAGGGGCACCGGTCGTCCGGTCTGGGCCAAACGTCCGCTGGCTGGGGCCCGGCTGACGCTTCAGGCACCGGATGTCCGGTCCCAGCCGTTCGTCCGGTGGCTGGGAATTTTCCTGCAGCTCTTCTTCTTCTCCGTCTTCTCGTCCATCTTCCTCTTCTTCTTGTCCTTGCTCCTTAGATGCTCCATTGTGCCTGAGTATGCATAATGTATCCATATGAGGTAGTTGCCATGCTTCATGCGCATCGAAGTGGAATTGTGAGAGGAGAGATGTCACCTCGGTTTCAAGGGCTCTTGCATGAGATCGAGTCATGGGTCCGGAAGGCACTTGATGAGACGAGGGTAGGTCCATGGGGATGACCTTGGGATGCTCCGCATCATCTGGGCACCTATGATTTGATTCGTAAGGTTAGGCTTCGCCACCAGGGTGGATAGAAATCCTCGAGGAACAATGTGAAGATTAAGTTTACGAAATTCCTCATGGAGAAGTGGTTGACTTTGTTGTAACATCAGGTTGTTACAATTGGACTTACGACTTAGTGCATCAGCCATGACATTGGCTTTGCCCGGGGTGTAAGTTATTCCTAAGTCATAATCCGAGATCAACTCGACCCAACGTCTTTGCCTGAGATTCAAATCTGGTTGGGTGAAGATATATTTCAAACTTTGGTGATCGGTGAAGATCTCGCAACGGTTACCGAGGAGGTAATGTCACCAACTTTTAAGTGCATGGACTATAGCTACAAGCTCTAGATCATGTGTGGGATAATTTTCCTCATGTGGGTGTAATTGCTGTGAAGCATAGGCAATTACCTGACGATCTTGCATGAGTATGCAACCTAGTCCTTGTCGCGAGGCGTCGCAATAGATAACAAAGTCCTTGGAGAAATCTGGTGGTACCAGTACGGGAGCAGATGCCAGGCGTCTTTTCAGTTCCTGGAAGCTAAACTCGCACTGTGGAGTCCACTCGAACTTTTTATCTTTCTTGAGGAGTTTAGTTAGAGTTTTAGCAACCTTGAAGAAATTCTTGACGAAGCAGCGACAATAGCTCGCTAAGTCAAGGAAGCTCCGAACTTGCTTGACCATATCAGGTGGAGTCCAATCAAGGACAGCTTGAACTCGCTCGGGATTGACAGCAATACCCTTACCAGAGATTACATGGCCTGGATAGGTCATTTCTGGCAACCAAAATTCACACTTGGAGAATTTGGCATAAAGGCGATGCTCTCGAAGTTTCATCAATACTAGCCTTAGATGTTCGGCATGTTCCTCTTCATACTTGGAGTAGATGAGTATGTCATTGAGGTATACTACGACGAATTTATCCAAATACTCCATGAAGACCGAGTTCATTAACCGAGAGAAGGTAGCGGGGGCATTGGTTAAACCGAAGGACATAACGGTGTACTTGTATTGGCCATAACGAGTAACAAAGGCCGTTTTGGGAATGTCCCCGTTTCTGATTTTGATTTGATGGTAGCCCAACCTCAAATCCATCTTGGAAAAGACTGAGGACCCAGCGAGCTGGTCATACAGATTGTTGATCCTGGGAAGCAGATACTTATTCTTGATGGTGACCAAGTTGACAGGTCGGTAATCTACAACCATTCGATCCATTCCATCCTTCTTCTTGACGAAGAGGACGGGGCAAGCCCAAGGAGAGGAACTAGGACGAATGAAACCCTTTTTCAAGGACTCATCGAGTTGGTTCTTAAGCTCGGCTAGTTCTAAGGGTGCCATCTTGTAGGGTCTTCTAGAAATTGGAACGGTTCCTGGAACAAGGTCGATCACAAACTCGACATCCCTATCAGGTGGAACACCTGGCAGTTCCTCGGGAAAGACATCCGGGAAATCCCGAACTACCGGAACTTCCTCAAGGTCTGGAAGGGGGTTGGCATTTAGGGAGTAAAGTTGGCGTTTGGCCACTCGAATTAAGACATTGACTGTCTTTCCCGATGAATGAGTAAGTTGAACGGTTCTAGTGGCACAACCAATCTTAGCATAATGAGCTGACATCCAGTCCATACCCAAGATGATGTTTATGTTCGAGGACTTGAGAGCTATTAAGGATGCAAGGAAGACAAGTCTATCGACAAGAATTTCGTTCCCATGGCTTACTCTAGAAGTTTGCCATTTGGAACCCAGAGTTTGAATTACCATGGAAGTGGGCATGTCACAGAATGTCGTGTTATGCAATCCGGCATAGTTCTCGGATATGAATGAATGAGATGCTCCAGTATCGAAAAGAACAGATGCCGGATGGCAGTTAACAAGGAGCGTACCAAGGACGACGTTAGGATCCTCATGAGCCTCCTCGGCTGAAACATAGTTGACATGGCCACGGGCAGTGGTGACCAGCTTGGCGTAGAATGTCTTTCCCGCTGGCTTACCACGGCCAACGGACTTTCCAGTCTGATTGGGGTTGTTCTGGGGACACTCTCGACTATAGTGACCCGGGTCTCCACACTTAAAGCATGTCACCACATTGGGGCATGGAGCAGCATTAGCAGCGGGGCCACCATAGGGCTTGGGAGGTGCAAACTGCTGGTTGGGATGAGGCGCCTCAAAGGATGGCCTCGGAATAAACCTGGGTGGCAGTGCCGTGCTTGGAATCCACACCCAGCGCTTCTGAGCTCCAGAGCCGGATGAGGAGCCAAAATCACGAGAGTGCTTGCGTGAAGCATCATAATCGGTCTGGCCTGTCTCAGCGCTGATGGCTTTATTGACCAACTTCTGAAAGGATGTGCACTCGTGCAGACGATGATTGCGACGAAGCACAGGGCTAAGTCCCTTGCGGAACCTTGCCTGCTTCTTAGCGTTGGTAGATACTTCTTCAGGAGCATAACGTGCCAGATTCCCAAACTCATGGCTATGTGCATCCACAGTCAGTCTTCCCTGGGTGAAATTGCAGAACTCCTCCCTCTTACGATCTATGAGTCCTTCCGGAATGTGATGCTCATGGAAAGCCTCACTGAATTCAGCCCAAGTAGTGATTTGGTCGACCGGGCGCATAGCTTCAAAAATTTCCCACCAAAGGCTAGCAGGGCCGTCAAGGTGATAGGCAGCATAAGTAACCTTGTCGGCTTTAGCTACGTTGGGAGAACGTAGTTTGTGGGTGATGCCGCGAAGCCAGTCATCCGCGTCGACGGGCTAGACGGAATGGTTAAACTTTGGTGGGTACAGCTTGATAAAGTCATTGATTGACACCAAGTCATTTCGTGGATGGCGTGCAGTGTTCTTCTCAATTCGCTCCAGCAGGCGGTTAGTCTCATGCTTGTTTCTTTCCGCCTCTAGCATCACTTCGGCCAGAGAGGGCGGGTGAGGCAGATTTTCACCCCTAGCTGCACTGGCTTCCCCCATCTTCGGGGCAGCAGGGTTGCTGTGGGTGTTGACCATCCTAGGAGAAAACAAGACAACTGTTTAGGTTTGGATGGCTCAAACTTAGCAAGGAAGTGCAGAATGTAATGGATAACACGGAATGCAGAGATGTCCATCCGTATGTCATGGTAATATAAAACTGCCATATATATACCAACGGTCATACACATCATACATAGTTTAGTACAAGCCCAGGCTACAGTACAACTACGATGAAAGACGTTACATCTCATCGGAGGCATTCCAAGCTCCTATACATTATTTGTGTACACCTCCGGAATTGATTACACACAAAGTCATATCCCACAAGTCACGCAGGACAGTGGAGATACAACTATTACAATACTAGTGATACTACTACTATCTCAGACAGCTCCGTAGTAGTCCTCATAGAAGTCACCTCCATAGCCTGGAAGTTCAACGTGATCATCCAGGAACAGACGGTCCTGAGGAGCTTGTGGACCAAAGGGGCTAGGATGAGGTCTTGGACCAACAGACGGTGGCCTGCGGGGACCACGGGGTGGGGTGATGCCTCCCACATCATGCCAATCCACCATGTCTGGCAGAGCAGATCTCACAGGATACAGATCCCTTGTATCCATACATCCAGCTTGCACCGCAGGTGCAAACCGAGTCAATGTGGCCCAATGATCAGCACGGGTGTTGAAAAGTTCCAGCCTCAAGGCCCGATTCTCTCGGTCTTTATCCTCGAGAATCTCGGCAGTGGTATGAGTCAATGAGTCCTCCTGAGTGGAGTCAGCATAGATAGCCTAGAGATACCCTTGCGCTCCCGGAAGTGAAGCTGGCATGTAACGGAAGTCGGTGTTCCGAAGTAGGACAGTCCAGACTCGCATGATGGTCATCATGGAATAGGCAGCATGCTGCACAGCCATCTCAAAAGTAACCCCGAGTCCATAAGAACAGTGAAGGGGCTCGGTAGATCCAGGATAAGAAGGAAATATCCTGACGGTGCAGAAATATTGGCTTTGATTAAAGTCGTGGAATTGCTCTTCAATAGTGTATTCGGGATACCAACGGTAACCCGTCTCGATCATTACCCGGACTAACATAACAGTATGACCGGGCACATCGAGGCACCGGGTCAGGCGAACCACTTGGTTTTGAGCACGAGTGGCCATCTGAAAGCACAACCACAATGCAAAGACATTAGAATTTCTGGGAAAATTGGACAGCATAACGGCTGTAAATGTTCAGAAAAAGATTTGAGACATTCACAACAGTTTGCAATACCACTCAACAATATCATATCAAGGTTCTGATTCAACTAGCAACATACTAGAAATAGTAGAAACTGAACTGGGGCTTGTAACAACAACCCTATAAGCTACTACGGATTAGTAACACGTGAACCTGATAGAAGAAGAGAGCCTAGTCTTTAACCCACATTGAATGAGAAGAGAATGACTCAGATCAGAGGGCATAAGGTAAAGGAGTAAAAGAGCCTTACGTTCCCTCCCACAATCAATTCCCCTACATATAACTAAAGCATTTCTAGACTCGACATCGACCAGTTTGGCTCAACGAACCTACATGCAGTCCGGCTCTGATGCCAACGCTGTCAGGACCCCGATTCCAAGTCGCATCGATCTAGCCGGTAACACCTCATATCACATTGCGGCCTCACGCACGGTATCCCATAGGTGTCGCCTTACCATGGCCCGGGACCGTTTGCGCCTTTTGGCTCACGTATATGATAGTATCGCTAGCATCCATATGACAGAGAACCTGGGCCGACATGGCTAGTCGTGAACCCAAAGCGGCACAGACCTATGGAGACAGGCATACATGAATCACATCGAGCATGTCGGTCATCAGCGAGTGAATCCGGGCTGTAGCACTGGGCTAACAGGACTCCGGGGAACCCGGGCTGTAGCAGGCTAGGCAGGACTCCGGATGTCACCGCGTGACATTTCCCCAAAGGGACAGACATAGGAACGAAGTGAAACACATGTCGGCCAATCAATGTCCTGAATAGTAGTGTTGGGCTAACAGGACTCCGGTGAACCAGGCTGTAGTGGACTACTATGGATCGAGGAACACTAGACTACATTTCCCCATAAGAAAGGCTGCCAAGGATAAACCACTAGATTGTCGGATCCCACTCATACCAAGCATTTCAATCATACACACAATATGCCCGATATGAGTACATACAACATGGCATCACAACAAAACACTACAACTCAAGTAATTTATTTAAAGGCTCCAAAGAGCCATACATAATATGTTCATACAGATAGGGGTCACATGACCCGACACTCAAGTCATACAAGCATACAAGCACTAGCGGAAGTAAATAGTCTGAGTACAGACACTTGAAAGCAAGAAGGCTTCCGAAGCCTGTCTATCTACATAGGGCCCTCCATGGCCAGGATCACCACCTGGGTGGCTAGTCACTCGTCGATGTCACGGTCTACGTAGAACCCATCGGAGGGGGCGGTGTTGTCGTCTGAAAACAGTAGTTAAGCAAACATGAGTACAAAGGTACTCAGCAAGTCTTACAACAGAACCTACTATACATGCTCATTCTCAAGAAGGTGGTGGGGTTATTGTAGCAAGCCAGCTTTGACTGTTGGCTAGGCTATCCTACGGAACTCCACTAGTGAAATAGTTTACGCACTCGAGTCCAGTACTCACCAACACAATACTCCACCGGGGATCCTCCCTCGTCATCCTACGAGAGGGCCATCCTTGGTACTCACACTTATCTTGAGTCTTTTAGTAGTAACCATTAACTTGTCTATGAACTGTATAGGCAACCAAGTAGTCCTTTACCGCGGACGCGGCTATTCGAATAGTGTTATACCCTGCAGGGGTCTACTTCGTCACACATGTTTCCACCACTTAGCGTCCGCACACGACATGTGCTCGGCAGACTTCAAGCGAAAACCGACGTGGGTGTGGACCACGACCTGACTAACCTCACAAGTCTCTAGTCCAGGTTTATCGCCTATTCAGGTTCCATCCGCAAGGAAATCCGGTCGGGGTGTCCTCACCAGTGTATCTACCGCATCATAGCCCACCCCTAGGGTCAGCGCTACGCACGGCCGCATACACATAACCTACAAACACCAGAAAGTAGTTGCAACTCCTGGACAGAGGACGAGATGGGTCAGTAAGTCGAGCGGGGTCATATTTCAGGGCCCAATGTGTGGTAGTAATTGAATCTTAAATCACGCATACAGATCTCAGTTCTTATGGATGGCCTCAATGAAACAACCCACCATGTACTCCTACATGGCCTCTCATCGATACCTTTACCAAAACATGTTCAACACATCCCTCACATTACCGACATAATCATATCACTCTAGCCCATCACCCATATGAACCAGACCTGACACAACTCTAAGCATAGCAGGCATAGAAAGGTAGGAATCACATACATGGCTCAATCAACTCCTACACATGCTAGTGGGTTTCATCTAGTTACTGTGGCAATGACAGGTCATGCAGAGGATAAGGGTTCAACTACCGTAGCAAACATCAGTTTGAATCGCGTTGTCTTAATGCAGTAAACAAGAGCAGAAGCGAGAACATGGGTTTGTATCGGAATGATCAATGGGTTGCTTGCCTGTTGTAGTGGTAGTAGGGTACTGCCCTTCAGACGGATACTCGGGGTTATCCTCGGAGGCAGAACCTACCATGAAAAACACACCGAACATAATCAACACATGGCAATATGCAACAATATGATGCATGCTATGACATGGCAAGATGAAAGTGTCTTGGCCTAATGCAAGCTAAAACAGAAGGGGATGAACTCATTTGAATCAAAGATTCAAATGTTAGCTCATTAAACATGGCCTTATTAGTGCATTACCTTATTCTGCTTAAACAGCAAGGTTAACTTGTTTTGTCATGCATGAAACCATTACAGATGGATAGATTGAATTTTTCTGATGATTTTTCATATATAAATCTTTGCATTTGGAGCTATGGTTGATTTTCTATGATTTTTAGAAGTTTTAGCTATTTTCTGCAATTTCCTATATAAGAATAATTCTAGTAATTAAATTAATGCGTCAGCATGACATAGGTGTGACGTCAGCGGTCAACTGGGTCGGCCAGGTCAAACCTGACTGGTGGGCCCTGCTTGTCAGTGACTCAGCTAATTATCAGAATTAAATTAACACTAATTAGCTGTCAGTGGGGCCTGGGCCCACATGTGAGTGTCTAAACTAATTAAAATTAGTTAAGACTAATCCTAAACTGGTTAGCAGACTGGCTCCACCTGTCATAGACTCAGGGGGGGTCAAGCTGGGCCCACACGGGTCAGACGTGGTCAACTCGCCGGCGGCTTGACGCCGGCGATGACAGACGCGGCGGAGGGGCTCGGTTTTACGTCTCCGGCGACCAAATCAACAGCGGAGAGCAGCTACATGATGCGGGGAGCGAGCCGCGTCGTTTGGTGGAGAAAGTGGAGCTCGGGGAGGGCAGCAACGACGCCAGCGACGACCTTGGCGGTCGCCGGAGTTCGGGCGAGGATGAACCCGAAGCTACGGGGCACGGCGAGGCTCGGGGAGTGGTGCGTTAGGCTCCTGGAAATGTGGTGAGTGTGGTGACGCGCTTGGAATCGAGCTTACGCGCTTGTGGCCATGGCGGCGACATGGCCGGCGGAGCCGAGCTCTCGGCCATGATGGCCAACGGGGTTAGAGGGCAGCTCGAGCGACGTGGCAAGGGGGAGAAGAGAGAGAAGCTCACGGTGAGTGCAGAGGGCGTCGAAGCGGGCTCGGGGAAGCTTGGGAGGCGGCAAAACACCGACGACGATCTCTGGTGATTGATGAGGGGAACGGCAGCGGTGGCGGCATTGCAGCGCGTCCGAGGCCTCGTGGCTCGTCGAGGATGTCGAGGGAGATGTTGCGGAGCTCGTGGGCACGGTGGGGTGACACGGGGACGACGGTGGCTGCGGCTACGGGGGCAAGACAACGGCGGCTACGTCGGCCATGGCTTCGGGGGAGCGAGGGAGAGAGGCAGGGGCCAATGAGATGTCCACGGGGTCGGGGCGGCGACGTGGAGCTCGCCCAGGTGTCTTGGCCTCGCGGGCGACAAGCAGCTGACGCCGTGGCGAGCTCGTGCTCGCCAGCGTCACCTCTGTGCCTGCCTGGCGTGGGAGAAGCAGCTGGCTGGCGCGGGCCAGCACAGTGCTGGGCCGGCCAGGTGGGCTGCCAGGTGGGCTGCGGCCAGGTAAGTTTCCTGCTCCTCTTTTATTTTTGTTTTTCTATTTTTCTGTAAGTTTGTGGCTTTATTAAAAATACTTAGGCACTTACAAAAATCCTGAAATAAATCATAGGCTCTGTTTAGATTATTTCCAACAGCCCGCACTTATTTGCAGAAATATTTGAGCATTTAAAATATTTTATAGCATTTAAATGCCCAAATGCAAATACCATAAGGATTAATCGAATGAACTTTGATGCCCTAGAAAAATGTGCACCATTTTTGTCAAAGGTTTTAACCCAAAACAAAAAGGGTGGGCTTTTTAGAAGGGCATTTCAGGTTGATTGAAAAAGTTTTTAGTAAACCCTAGTTGTTTCCAGGGGGTGCTGGGGTTTCTGTCATCCTCATTTCAATTTTAAAAGGAATTTAAACATGATGCACACTCTAATGCTTGAACTAGCTAGGGTGTGACATCGGCAACGAGGCTCGCGAGCTCGCAGCAGCTGCTGCTGTCGCTGCGCGGCCGAGTCGGCGTCGCAGAGGACGCGGATGGCGGCGCCGTCGTCGTCGAAGCCGAAGTGGTCGACGAGGGGAGGAAGCGATTTTATTGGATTAGGGTGTGGAGGGGAGGTAGGGGCGGAGTGTTTCCCGCGGCCGGTGCTCGCCGGAACCGGACGTCGTGGGTGGGGGCGGCGGCGAAGAGATCGTGGGGGCGGCGGCACGGTTGGAGTGGACCAAGGAACAGGTGCCGTGGAATGGATCGTGGGGAGAGAGTTTTTTTAGGATGAGGGAGAGAGAGAGTGGTGGGATGGGAGTGGATCGGGCCGAGGTGCTTAGTAGTAGCGTGGGGGTCTTATCTGCACTATTGCTACTTACTTAGTAGTAGCGCAGGTTTTATACCCCTCGCTCCTACTATCAACTTAGTAGTAGTGCAGTTTTTATGACCCTCGCTACTACTAATTAGCAGTAGCGCCTCTTTTTAGACCACGCTACTGATAAACTTTTGTGTATAAGGTTTTTCCTAGTAGTGAGGAGCCCGTGCAGAGGGCTGGTTGAATAGTAGCCGGTGGAGTAGCACGTGGTGGAGGCTGGATGAACAGGAGCCCGTGGATGAACAGTCGCAGGTGGGCGCTGGAGGAGGTCGACGGTGGATGAACAGTAGCTCGTGGAGGCTGGAGGGGGTCGACGGTGGAGATGAACAGTATCCTGTGGAGTCCCGTTTTGCGGTACGCCACACCCCTCCCGATGAACAGGACCCCCGTTTCGACCGTATGAGGTCTGTTTCGTCCGTTTTGCGGTACGCCACACCCCTCCCGATTAACAGGACCCCCGTTTCGATCGTAGGAGGTCTGTTTCGTCCGTTTTGCGCTACGCCACACCCCTCCCGATCAACAGGACCCCCGTTTCGACCGTAGGAGGTCCGTTTCCTCCGTTTTGCAGTACGCCAGACCCCTCCCGATCAACAGGACCCCGTTCCGAACGTAGGAGGTCCGTTTCCTCCGTTGTGCGGTACGCCAGGCCTCGTTTCCATCGCCTGTTCCATCGAAGCCCTCCCGATGAACACGACCACACATTCCGTTCCGGCCCAGCCGGTTGGCTCCCACGCGTTCCGTTGCCTCCCGATGAACACGACGCATTCCGTTGCCTCCCGATGAACATGATGCATTCCATTGCCTCCCCATGAACACGACGCATTCCGTTGCCTCCCCATGAACACGACGACGACGTTGTTTCTCCATTCCGACCCAGCCATGTACACGAGCCCTAGCCATACGTATGCGCGAGTAGGCGTTCGAGACCCCACCCGTATGTACACATACGTGGCCGTATTTTCTTTCTTGCACCCTGGCCACTGTACGTACGTGTACATGCTACGTGCGCGCCTCTACTACGACACGTGCGCGCCTCTACATCCACCAGTATATATGTACGTACACGTTCGCGACCAGAATGAGAACGCTACGTACGCTTCGACCAGGTGGGTCCCAACTATCAGGCACTTCCTTGCCTGCGAAGATGTAGCTGGTGGGTCCCAACAGTCAGGGGGCGAATCGTTTTTTTGCTCGGACACACTTCCTTGCGTGCGAAGATGTAGCTGGTGGGTCCCAGCAATCAGGGGCAAATATTTTTTTTGCGAAATACGGTGGCTCGTCCGGTGGGTCCCCGCTGTCAGGTGGAGGAATAATTATTTTGCACGTAATAAGGAGGCACTTCCTTGCTGAGGCCGTGGACCTAGCTGTCAGCCTCTCCACGTATAGTCCATGTCCGATGGAAGTCGTTCCTTGACCATGTTGACCATGCCGCGCCGAGAGCACCAGGGCGGTGGACGACGGCGAGGCCTAGGAAGGGGACGACGGGGAGCCGGGGAAGACGCGACAGTGGACGCCCGCGCGGAGAGGAGTACGTGGGTTCACTGGTTCGGCTGCGGTGTGAGGCTGCCGTCGCCGCAGGGCCTGGCCAGCGATGGGAATAGTAGGGGGCGGTGAGGCCTCCGCGGCAGCACAGCCGGCCACAGGAGGCAGGAGCATGCAGCACGACCGGCGCTGCTTTGGGCCGCTGGAGCAAGAAGACCAGAGGTTGAAGACGCACTACGGCTGTTGGATGGACATCGTACGATCACTGGAGCTAGAATCGTTCATATTGACTAAAGTTGACAAAGGCCCCCGTCCCAGTCAACTTAGTAGGCCCACAAGTCAGCCTCCCACCATGGTGGGTCCCAGCTAGCAGGGGGAGTATTCATTTTTTTGTGCGTAATAAGGAGGCACTTTCGGTGGGTCCGAGCTGACAGTGGGGGGAACTTTTTTTCACGAAATACGCTGGCCCATCCGGTGGGTCCCAGCAGTCAGGGGGGAAACGTTTTTTTCACGAAATAAGGTGGCCCGTCAGGTGGGTCCCTGCTATCAGGTGGAGGAATAATTATTTTTCGCATAATAAGGAGGCACTTCCTTGCGGCCGCCTAGACCCAGCTGTCAGCCTCTCCACATACAGTACTCTTTCGATGGAAGTCGGTCGTTGACCACGCCGCGCCGAGAGCACCAGGGCGGTGGTCTGGACGACGGTGAGGCCTAGGAAGGGGACGACGTGGAGCCGGGGAAGACGCAGCAGAGGAAGCCCGCGCGGAGAGGAGTACGAGGGTTCACTAGTTCGGCTATGGTGTGAGGCTGCCGTCGCCGCAGAATAACAGGGGGTGTGGGTGAGTGGAGGGATGGCCTGGCCAGCGGTGAGAGTAGTATAGGGGCGGTGAGGCCTCCGCGGCAGCACAGCCGGCCACGAGAGGCAGGAGCAGGCGGCACGACCGACGCTGCTTTGGGCGGCTGGACCAAGAAGACCAGAGGTCGAAGAAGCACTACGGCCATTGGATGGACATGATACGGTCACTGAAGCTAGAATCATTTATATTGACTAAGTTGACAAAGCCCTTGGTACGCTCCAACTTAGTAGGCCCATAGGCCAGCCTCCAAAACGGTGTGCCCCAGATGTCAGGGGGAGGAATCATTTTTTGGGCGGCCAAAGCTAAGAATATCCGAGATTGAAGAAGCATGACATCCGTTGGATAGACATCCAACGGCCACTGCTGCTAGAACCGTGTGTTGACTATAATAAGTTGGCAAAGCCTTGCATTCGCGTCAACTTGTTTTTTCAGGGGACGCGTTAATTAGTAGGCCCACAAGTGTGTGGCGGAGAACTTATAGCCCATTTGCATTTTGTAAGAATGTACAACCCATTTTTGAATTCTAATGGAATTTACAACAGCCCATTTACAGTTTGTTAAAAGTACAACCCATTTTCTAGCTAGGACAATGATTAATAATTTCAACCAACCGTTGAAGACAGAATTCAATAAAATTTCCCACATTTTGATCGGCTCCGAAATGTATTTATCCCGAAATTTCTAGTCAGATTAAATATAAATTTGTATTATGTAAAAATCCAACGAAACATTGCGCGCGCAACAATGAAAATTTAAGATTTTCAAAATCCATAAATAATATTTTATAAACTAATTTCGTGTTTGGTGCATTTTTTATAGTTACTGCCCAGTTTTTATAATTACATCCCAATTATTATTTTTAAAGCCCATTTTCCTGTTAAGCCTAATGCATCCCTCCTAGGAAAGATTTGCAGCCCAGCGGGGCGGAGAATAACAAGTTGACCTTGCCTGGGTATTCCTTAAAAAGACGTATAGCTGGGCTAGCCATTTTCATCTTGGAAAAATTAGTATCTGGGCTGGATATCTGGCCTGGGCTAGACGGGCCACAGCCCGCCCAGTTAATACCCTGCTCTCCTCTGAACAACACAACGAAATCATTGCCAAGAAAAACTCTGCAGTGCTCACGCCTCAAAAACACAAATACTGCTCGAGCTGCTTGGTCCCAGCTGTCAGCCGCACCTTGTGCAATTCTCTCGTTTATATTGACTACATAGGTTGACAATGGTGTGGGACCATGATGTCAGGAAACCAGGAGAAAGCAAAAAAATATAGTTGTACATAATAAGGAGGCACTTGCGTACGTACGGCTATGGCCCTAGTGGGTATCTAGTGTCACCCAGTCAAAATAAAGTCATCTGCTGAATCCTCATGTTCGTTGACGATGTTAACAATGCTCAGTGGCACGGCGAGCGCAACAACTCGAAGGACAATGGAGGGGGCCTCGCGTGCCCTACAGATGGTCTGATACAGCGCCCGCTGCTCATTAAGGAAGCCAGGATCATCGGACAACTATGAGCACCTTCGAGAAACCGAGACGGCATGAAACGGTAAGGCCGCGCTTGGGAGCTCTGGTTTATTTCAAACCTGTATTAACATACAAGTGTAATTTACTCGTCATCGGAAACAACATGTAAAATACAGGCGTAATGAAACCGAGGGCCCGAGGTCTGTAAGTAAAACTAGCGGGTTATGCATCTAATTTGAGAGACCAGTGTATATTTTACGAGCACTGCTATATGGACGACATTACCAGACGATACATGCCCGACGTGCATATCATGCCATCCATGGGCAAGGCTGAAACAGCAGCTAACAACTGGATTAGCAATCGTCCGAGTGTCGTTCAGCATTTTTATCGTGTGTGAAGTACTTCCGATATTTTACTAGTCGAAATCGACCAACCAAGCGCCTTCACCCGAGACCATCTGCTTTAATTTACAAGCGTCAGTTTATAAGCGGTTTTGGTTGGAAAACGATGATCCAATCACGGATAATATCATGAGTTGGTCGGAAGATCATTTGGTTTCACGTCTAACCTACCCGACTTGTCGTATAGGCTATGAATGAAACATCAGACGATGAACTTCTTAAGCATGGAAACAACAGAGGAGGATGGTCTTCTTCACAAGCAAATCACTGGCATTAGATCGACATGCAAAACAATACGAAGCATTATTCTCAGATGGCACGGTGAATAGCTCGTGATGCCGCATGCCACAACATTCCAAGCTCAACTTTGCAATCAAACACAAGGCCTGGCATTACATAGACAATATTCAGAACAAACTCTTAACACAGGAATATCTCAGCAGAGTAACTATTTACTTCTAAACTGAACAGAGGAATAGGAAAAAACACTCGATGCTGCTCACAGCAAGGGCGTCCAACTCAAAAATATCAAATGCATGTCTTCTGGCTAACATCAATGAGCAAATTTTGACAAGGTTTTCCAATTCCAATATATTGAACTAACGTCTTCTTGCTAACATCAATGATCAAACTTTGACAAGCTTTTCCCATTCAAAATATGTAATGCCTATGATCGTGGAGTCCTATCGCTTCTTGTACTTGTTTGGGCACTTTTTGCCCAGGGCACTCCATGTGTTGTTAAATTGCCAATGGTCTCTGCAGACTAGTCATGTCACCGGTGTCTAATATTTATGGCACCGGCTGAAGCAATGGAGGGATTCGGTGCCAAACTAAGAAAAGGAGAAATTGGCACCTCTTTTGGCCTACATAGTGGAAGGACTAATACTCTGTAAAGCTTCTCGGTCATTCCTTCTATAATGTAGCGCAAACAGTGACTGCTTCTTTCTGCAAAGTGGAACGACCAACTGGACCCAGTAATGCAGCAGTTTGCCTTGGACACATTGGCTCCTTTTGTGCAGCTGAACTAAAATCGAAGTCGGAATAAAACCAAGCTTTAATTTTGATATCCCTGTAAGCAACAAAAGGTATAAGGGAAACAATTACTGAGAAATAATGGTTGATGACTTTTACTCCCAGAAGAATAACATCTACTGATCTACCTTATCTTAATGGGAAACAAAGAAGGAGAGTAGCAATTCTCAATCAGTGTGATTCATTCATATTAACTGAGACATTATCTTAACAATGCCTTGTTTCAACATGTATAAAGAACGAAAAAGAAGAAAAGTATCATTCCTAAAACAATGCGACTGATTCATTTTAACACAGACATTATCTTAACAATACCTTGGTTAAACATGTAGAAAGAACTACAAAGCAGGATAGTACCATTTGTAAAACACTGTAAGTCTGTAACTGATATATAATAACAGATACATTATCTGAAAAATACATTTCTTAAACATGTACTCTGGCCGATCCCTAACAGAAATGGTACTCCTACCGACCCCTAACAAGTGTTTGCAGTTTTGAACTAAGATTCAGTAGTTAATTCTGAGGAAGGTCGGTACTGACCATTCAAGACCAAGATTTGAAACAACTCGTGAGGAAGATCTCAAAGAGATCTCAACACATATATGGAAATCCGGTCTCATTTTGTGCAGTTCCACCAAAATTAAGCGAAGCAAAATGTTGCAATAGCAACAAGTTGAATAGATATCCCTGTTTTAACAGAGGCAAAAAAGGAATCAATTACTGGCCAATAAAGGACAATGAAACATGCGGCCACAAAAATGGTAATCCCGCCAATCCCTAACAAGTGCTGCAGTTTTGAACTAAGATTCAGTAGTTAATTAATTCTGAGAGTGGCATTGCTTAATTTTACCAACGGCATTAGATTAACGAAAAGCATAAATAGTTCCAGGGGAGAGTGGGCGCAACAACAGTATGTGCTTCCATCTACTTATAAAGGGGGTGATGCAGAGTTTGTTGTAATGAAGCAACAAGCATCATGTCTGGGTTGGTCCCATTTTTGTTCACTACTTAATGGGAAAAGACAGCAATACAATAGCTTCAATTCAACATTTATTTAAAACAGTACCAAGACAAGTAGCACAACATCTCAAAGCACACTGCACAATCATGTGGATGAAGGCCTGTACTGACCTTTCATGAGACAGACAAGATAATATATGAATCTGCCAACACGAATAGGAAACCCAATCTCGTTTTGTGCAGTTGCACTGAAATCAAGCAAAGTGTTTCGCGTAGCAAAGCAAAATGTTGCAATAGCAACAAGTTGAATAGATATCCCTATTTAAACAGAGGTAAAAGAGGAATCAATTACTAGCTAATAAAGGAGGATGAAACATGCGGCCACAAAAATGGTAATCCCGCCAATCCCTAACAAGTGTTGCAGTTTTGAAATAAGATTCAGTAGTTAATTCTGAGAGTGGCATCAATTACTGGCGTATAAAGGGGGTGATGCTGAATTTCTTGTAACAAAGCAACAAGCATCATGTCTGGGTTGGTCCCATTTTTGTTCACTACTTAATGGGAAAAGACAGCAATACAATAGCTTCAATTCAACATTTATTTAAAACAGTACCAAAACAAGTAGCACAACATCTCAAAGCACACTACACATCATGTGGTTGAGACCAAGATTTGAAACAACTCGCCACGAAGACTGGAAACAAATCTCGATCTCCTTTTGTGCAGTTCCACAAAAATTAAGCAAAGTCAACGGTGTTACATTCAAGTTGAACTGCACAAAACACTCTTAAAACATAAGTGTTTCGAGTAGCGAAGCAAAATGTCGCAATAGAAACAAGTTGAATCAATACCCCTGTTTTAATAAAGGTAAAAAGGAAATGATTACTTGCCGATAAAGGAGGATGAAACAAACGGTGGCAGAAAGAAGCATCTAACTTATGTTGGATGGAAAACAAAGTAGGACAGTAGCATTTCTAAAACGGTTGCATTGATTCATATTAACAAAGACATTCTCTTGAAACAACATTCGTTAAAAAATGTAATTTACTTTTAACAGTGGCATTGTTCAATTTTCCGGCGGCATTCTTAGATTAACAACAGCAAAATAGCTGCATGGGACATGCCAGCACCATGTGTGTCCACACGTATAAATGGGTGATGCAGAATATGTAGCCAAGCAGCATATATGTGTTGGTCCCATATTTGTTCTCTTTGAACCTTCTTCCTATGTGAGGGCAACAAACCTAGTCGTGCACAAACTACCCGACCCCCCAGTTTCTTTCCCTTTTCAACAAAGAGATCGGTTCCTTACAGATGTGTGTACTGGGTTACCCCCTTTTTCCCTTTTCGGCCTACAAAGCGACTGGATAGCCAGTCTATACTACTTTCCGCCCCTCCTTTCCTCATTGAACCATGTCCTAGATTCTTTCTCCAGCCCACCGCACCCTTCTTTCCACTTTGAACCAAGACCTAGATTCGACCACATATCGAAAAAGATCCACATGCAGCTAGAGCAACGACGGTTTCAAAGAAACTTATAACTTAGGGTCGTCGGGATGTGGCAAGGCATGCGGTGGGAGGTCGGATCTGCCCACACTACGTACGTCAGCGAGGAAGAAGGGGTCGGTGTCCCTCCCGCATAGGCGCTGGGTGAAAGAGAACAGCGCAGCCGGCAGTGTATTGCCACCCTCGCCGAAGGCGATAGAGTGAATGTTGCACCTCCTCCCCTTCCCGGTGCGACGGGAAATAGATGCCTCCTTCACCAGCTGTGAGGGGGGAGCGAGAGACAAGAGGCCAACACAATCTTGTTTAGATCTGGTGAAGAGAGGGTGAGAGACTGTGAATATAGCAAACCCTAGCAAATGAACGCTGAGCCTCCAACGTGTAACATATATGTAGTGTGGCGAGCGTGTGGAGAGTGCAAACCCTAGCGAACAAGCGCTGAGGCTCCCGCTTATATATATACTACTGTAGTACGGACTGAGCTCCGGTGCCTTCACTGCACCTGCTTTTGGCTGTATAACAGGTGAGCCAGCCACATTTTGGGCCCACCTGTCATAAATCCAAAGGCAGGTGCACTAAGTCAATGAAGCTGCGTCCCCATAGTACTCTCGTGTATACGACTAATATATAGTGGAGTGGTTTTCTTATTCTCTCCAAAGTAATCGTTTTAAATTGTGTAAGTACGAAATGAAACTCTTTATTTAATGTACAGTGAAGAAAACTAGTACAACTTCCGACGAACTAACGATCCACACCCACGCGTCCTGGTCGCACTTCCTGTCCTTCATGTGTGGTACACTACCCTCCCTTAAGTGAACAACCACACATGCACCAAATTATCGGAAGCGTGTGAGAGCGTGTACAAATAAAGAAATTTAATTTCAATTATCGGAAAGGTTTGAGAGTATTACAAAGTTTGACTTCAGTCAAATCTAATATGTGGAGTAAATAAAAATGGAGGGCTACTACGTCCATCCGGGTTTTTAGTCCACACCATTTTTTAAATCAAAGTTAATAGCTGGACAAATAAAATTATAGGGGAGCTGGAGACAAAGTTGTGAGAAGGCTTAGAAATCAATACAAAACTTATGCTCTTAGTACCAACGTCGATCCTTCTTCGAGGAAACATTTGGTTCATAGCCAATTGTATGATAAAATTGCACCAACGTGAAAGACAAATGCGTCTCCAATGCAACCAAGGTGAACTGGAGGAGGATATCATCTTTGTGCGTAACAAGCAAAGAGCACTGATGGAAGACAGCTTGTTTTTCATCAAAAATTGATCAGCTTCACCAGCCAACGCAACCATGATGCGCAACCATGAGCATCGATAGGTCATCGTGGTGATGCATCATCCATTTGGCATCAAGTTTGGGTGAGGCACCTATGAAGTTCGACAAATCCTCACTGTGGTCTGTTTCTTCTCAGTAATGAAGCTCGAGGAAGGAAGAACCACGTGGCAAAGGACGGTGAGGCGGAACAACAATGGCCATCCAATTTTGTGCAGTTCCACTAAAATTGAGGAAGACATACATGCCCGGGTATGGAGACATGCATAGCTATTTCCAAAAATATAAAAAACGGTTAGCAATGACATCTCAATTGTCAATAAGAATTAATGAAAAGTACACCAACAAACAGAAGCATCATAATTATCTTGATGGGAACTAAACCAGGATACCCGAGAAAAAAAGCATTTCTTCATTTAACCAGTGATAGGACTACCACCATATGGACAATGACCGCACAACCACCATGTACTTTTTGTCGAAACAACATGTATACCTCCACCGAGGCATAAATCCGGACAACTTTCCGAGTGGCATTTCCTCTATAATAGTATTACTAGTAGGTGATATTGGACCAGCCGACGAACCCTAGCTACTATGCATGGGGAGCTGGGGAGTAGTCGCATAGAAGATAACCCGCACGCAGCGACCTGGGGAGCTGGACCAGTACAAGAAGTTATACCTTAGGTGGGCGAGATGTCATTTAGGCGGGCGGGTGGGATCTGCCCACACGACGGCAACGAACAAGGGCGCGGAGGATCTTTGTCCGCGCCAGCGCCGGCTCCGAGAGGACGGTGCGCACCGGCTTCCTCCGTCGCCGACGACGACAACGTCAACGCTGCACCTCCTCACCTCCTGCAGCGGACGGGATTCGGCCGGATCTGTGACCACCAGTGAGGAGAGAGATAGAGTGGATACTGTCATCTTGTTTTGATATGGAGAGGGTGAGAGAGCGAGACGCGAGAAACTCTATCAAACAAGAGGCTATAATGGAGTAAAAAGAAATGAAAACTGCCAGACAATTTTTTAAGGGTCTGTCTAGGACACATCTAGATGTGACATAGTTATGTCACATCCAAGTTGATGTCCACTCTATTTGTGGTCTTATTTTTTTCCTAGATTTTTTTGTTTCTTGTTGCTACATTATATACTTGTGGGAGCTTAGATGTGATATCCTTAAATAAAATCTAGATGTGAATTAGACAAACTGATTTTCTAACATACCAAGAAAGAAAACTCGATCAAAAACACGCCCCCGCTTCCAGGTCGCGAGAGTCGTCGCGCGCACACACATAGACATAGACATGCATATCCGTGTTTACGTAAAATTCCATTTCCATCTCCATCTCCAATCATATTTGTCCAACTAGCACATTATTTACGTTCTTAATTATATATGCAGCTATATTAACGTACATCATCTCTTGTTTGTGCACGTCCGGACCGCTGCCACGGCCGGTCCTGACCAACCCGAACCCTCTTCATCACCCGCGCATGCTTCCCGCCCGAAACGGTCAGTGCCGCATTCATGCCCGGCCAGAGCGGACGCAACCTCTCACTGGCGCCGGCATTGAAGCGGCGCACCGGCCGAGAGAGCATCGCCCGCGCCGCTTCCGGGTGCACGCGGCTGCTCCGCGTTCAAAGTTCGCAATAGCCGGCTAAAACATGCATGTAAAAAAGTTCTTGGGAGTCCGTGCTATAGATAGCTGGCCTCCCCCAACTCGTCAATCTCTTCCAATAGTGCTAGTACTCGATGGCGCGATCCATTGACAAGCAGGCGGGAAAGTTATCGTATACTCGGTTTGTGGTGAGTGGCATGCCGAGCGACTGTGTGGGGTCGAGCCGTGGAGGAGGGTGAGACACGAACACGACAGACGTGATTTAAACGTTGGTTTTGCTCGATGGCGCGATCCAACGAAACGAAACATTAGTTTCTCTCCGTTTCCATTTTTTCTCCAGAAAAACGGAAACTTTTCCACTCAATTTTCATTCCTATTCCAAGGTTGCCCCGTTACAACATTCCATCAAATACAAATGAAAACTAACACGCATGCTGATGCATCTCAATGATTCACAGATCATAGCCAATATTTACTTCACAACTAAAGAAAAAAGTTGTGAGAGCGTGTACGAAAGAAAAACTACTGATGGGGTCGCTACGACTTGAACCCTAAACCCTAAACATGATTTAATTTCCTGGCTAGGTAGAACCTGTCGAAGGAAAGACGGCTGACACCCTCGGATCATATGATGCTTTTGTGCAGTTCCACTAAAATCGACTTGAGCATCCCTGATGGCAAAGATATTGAAGAAGTGTGATTAGAATAATAGTACTGGCACTAGTTCATGAGACATAAACTCATCACAAGTAGAAGCCGGTAGAAGTAGAGAAAGATCGACATGGAGATGGAGCTACGGCAGTGGAGCAAGCCGGCTCCAAAAGGAAGATGGACTACCTGGGACGTCGGGCTATAACTAGAAGGGCGGTTAGGACGCGGCATCGGCCCATACCGCGGAGACCCTCGATAGGGACGCACCGACTGTGGGTTTTCTCCCATTCCCCCAGCTGCGGGATCAGGCCCGTCATTCTATGCTTGTGAAGAGAGAAACCTAAGCAAGGAGGCTTGTAGCTTAGGCTCCTGCTAGTGTATATATAGTGGTTTTCTTTTTCTCTCCATATCAACCATTTTATATTGCGTACGTGTCATTCAGGAGTGAAATGATGGTTGCTTCTTCTGACTAACTTACTGTGTGATTTGACTGCTCCTTAGTGGCCCCTACACGTACTCCCCCTACGTGTATGCAACAGTCACACGTACACATGGACGCAAAAACACGTGCGACGCCCTAATGCATGCATGTCCGAGCACACGACGGAACACACACGGTCATGCTCAAGTGCTCAACCTACACGTGTATGCACACACATACTCAGTCAGGGTGAGCTAGTGACCGTATGAACACCAGAAAATATATAGACTGAGCGCAATGAGCGTATTATGAAGTCCACTGACCATATTTTTACAAATATACAGTGACATACAGTGTATTTATCTCGTTTGAAATTAAGCCATATTAACTGGAGAGGAGGCAGTATGGATTAGCATTACTTTGCTGTGTCCCGTCAACTTGCCGAACGAGGAGAAAGTCGCGCGCAGTGGCTCGCAGGACAAGGAGAAACTTTTGACTAATGCAAGCTCTCCCTCGCTCAAGCGGTGGACATGCAACAGTTAATTCGGTGTTAGATTGCCAGAAGCATACACTATACTACTAGTGCTATTATTGTTCGACTTCCCGAATAGGCGTACAACCAAGCGCAAAGTTTACTAGTACTACTACTATAGTCTATAAAGGTACGTACTAGTACTAGGAACCGGATGGAGGAGCGTCTGCACTCTTATTATAATTTTAAAATGTGATAAAGCAATCTTCAACACATTTGGTTCTCTTCGAGGGTTCTCGCATGTCATAATGGAAGTTGATTGCATGGAAAACTCGCCACAATTCTTGCTTAATTATGGCTCATATCCTGTTACAAATAGTAGCGCTCAGTAATATTTCCTATTTTTTTGTTATTCAGCATGTAAACAGGTCAGCAAACCTTGCGGTACATCTTAGTGCGAACCGTGCTTGCTGCACTTTGAATGTGACCGAGAGCTGGGTTGACGAAACACCTCGCTTCCTACTTCTTTTTTTGCGGGGTACCTCGCTTCCTAGTGACCAGTGTCTTGGCTGATCATCCTAAGAATACTTATATATGAATAAAGCTCTCTCATTTACCCACAAAAAATATTAAGCCATATTAACCAGAAAGGAGGGAGTATGGACTATCACTACTTTTTGGTGTGTCCCGTCAACCCGCAAAACGAGGAGAAGCTTGCAGGACAAGGTGAAGCTCGCTTATGCCTTTTGACTAGTGCAACCTACCCTCGGTGGACATGCATCAGTCCATTCAGTGTCAGATTGTCAGAGGCATACACTGTAGTACCCAACATGCGGAGTACCATCATTGTTCGACTTCACGAAGAGGTGAAGAGCCAAGCGTAGTAGTACGAGTAGTACTACTACTAGAACCGCATGGTGGAGCGTCTGTACTCTTATTTTTTATCTATGATAAAGTACGCGTTTATTTCGGAGAAGGGCGGAAAATGGCAGCCCAACATGTAATGATTGATATAGATCAACCAACCATGCTCGAATATATCTTGGCCTCCGTGCTAGCCTGTCTATGTGTTCTCTCTCCTCGTCTCTCTCAAGGAACGACGGTTTGGTTCTTTGCCGTCAATTGAGATCGGTTTGCTCACACTCTTGTCCCACATGTCAGTGATATGCCAAGAGGAGGTGCGTTGACCGACTGGCCACACGCATACTTGGTTTTGCACCTTCATACTACTCCTCCCTCCGTCACAGTTTACAGGGCGCGCTTCATTATGATGCATTTCTCTCAATGCATTTCCACCACCAGAGAGACTTTAGACGCGTTTGGTTTAATGCTCAATTAATTAGGGCATGGTAACCGCAATCAAGTACACAATTTTCTCTCCATGTACTGTACTACTACGGAGTGGAGTAAGGCTGGTCAGAATGGGCAGGAACTTAGGAGTAACATCACACACTCCAATACAAGTTTGCTTATGTGGCACATATTTAATGAAGAGAGAGGTGCTTGTAGTAACTAGCTAAGTTATCGAAACATCACATACTCCAAGAAACAATGAGTCTATATCCTAATAAATACATCGCTGCATGACACTACATACATGTTCCTACTCACTATGGAGGTAGTAACATAGTCTAGGAAACTGTGTAGGTTACTAGCTTATGTTCCTGCCCATTGTGACCAGCCTAGTGCATGCATGTGTGTACCCGGGGTGGAAGCACTGCATGCATGTGTGTACGCATTATTCCTTCTAGTAATAGACGCCATGCTATAACTACCAATGCTATTTTTCAGGCTGATCGCTAGTCGCCTTGGTCCCACAGATTTTTTCTTCTTTTTTCTGAAGCGCGCTGTATAAACAGTGACGGATGGAGTAGTATGAGCGGATTCAAAGAAGAGCGTATTGATGGTTGCTTCTTTAGGGCAACTTACAGTGGTAAAGGTGGGGCTTATGATTTGACTGCTCATTACTCACTATTAATGCGGCGCAACGACCAGGCTGAGTCTCCCATGCGGTTGTGCACTACCCCCTCAGTTCTTAAATATATTCCGGAGTATTTGTCTTTCTAGAGATTTCAACGAGTGACTACTCAAATATGTGTCTTTCTAGAGATTTGAAATGGACTGGCACATACGGATGTATATAGACATATTTTAGAGTGTATATTCACTCATTTTGCTCCGTATGTAGTCACTTGTTGAAATCTGTGGAAAGACGAATAGAATATTTAGGAACAGAGGGAGTACACATACGAAGCAAAATGAGTGAATCTACACTCTAAAATATACCCATTTGAAATTTGTAAAAAGACAAATATTTAGGAACGAAGGAGTATAATTTTGTGCATGGCACATGGACCCGGATGATGAAGAGGCTTCTGGCAATGCTATCAAGCTTCCATCATTTGTTTACATAATTGACGTACTATACAAATAATTTTCCAATGACATGTAATTGTACAATGGTGTGAGCTTTCAGCTTTTGTTTCGCGTGTCTTGCCATCGATGCTCTTTCGGAAACAATAAAAAACTAACTTCCTTGCTAATGCATGTCAATTATTAGCAGATCAGAGCTAATAATTACATCACAACTGAAGACAAAGTTGTGAGAAGGTGTTAACTTAAAATTGAACCATGCTTTCATTGGCAGCAACGTCCCCCCAGCTCTGTCTAAATCAACAAGGCATGTTGGGAAAAAAGTAGCTGTCTGGAGCAAGCAACATTCCAATCATTTTGTGCAGTTCCACTAAAATAGAGCCGAGCGTCCCTGTTCCAAAGATATCAAGTGTGATTACGATAATAGAGGACTGCTGATGAAACAATAAACACACAAATAGAAGCCGGTCACCTTTGCAGTCTCTCTTAAGACTAACTAGTTGGAGAAGATTAGGCTCGGAGTTGGATGAGGAGGATAGAGCAAAACCAATCTCCCTTTGTGCAGTCGCAGTGAAATGTAGAGACGTTGCCCGTGTGACATTTTAGTACAACTGCACAAAACACTCTGAAGAAAAAATTGATTTGTGCAGTTCAGCAAAAGGTCGCAATAGCAACGAGGTGAAATGGATAGGCCTGTTTCAAAAAAGAGGTAGAAAGGAAACAATTACTGGCCAATAACAGTTGATGACACATGCGACGACAAAAAAGAAGCATATTCCTTGTCCTAAGGGAAGATAACAACACAGTTGTGTTTGTCTAAAATGGTGTGAGGACGAGAACGCAATATGGAAAGTACGCCAGACAAGCTACGTTTTGGGCAAAGAACTATGGAAGATCCTCATGCAGTGACGTGGGAAGACGGGCAGTGGAGCAAGGCTGGAGGGGATACCTAGAGGTCGTCGGGATGTAACCAGGTGAGCGGCGGCGGGCGGAACCTGCGAGCAGGTGGCGTAGGCCCTGCCGTGCCGGAGCTTGGTCAGAGAGAACGGCGTGTACCGCAGATCAGGACGTGCTGCCTCAGCGCCGTCGAATGGAGAAATGATGCACTTCATCCCTTTCCCCCAGCGGACGGGATGCGGCCGGATCAGTGACGAACGGTGAGAGAGAGAGGCCACCGCACTCCCTTTCCCCCGGCGGACGGGATGCGGTGTCACATCCCTAGTTCTGGTATGTCCTAGGCTTGCTTGTGCATCATGTTTAATCTTTCAAATAAATTTGAAATGGGGAAAGTTGCAAACCCTAGCACCAAAACAAATTCAAATAGGTTCAATTTTACAATGGAATTTCAATAAACCCAAAATGCTCTTCAAAAATGTTCATGGTCTTTGGAAAATGTTGCAAGCAACAGCCAGAGGTGATGCACATTTTTGCTACACATTTTGGATTTTTGAATCAATGCATAAATATTTGATTTGGAGCTGTTTAAACTATATAAATATTTTAATGGCTCCAAAAATGTTGGGAATTGGTGAGGGCCTCTGGAATATTATACCTAGATGCCACAAATATTTTCAGCATTTATGGAAATGTTTTAACATTTCTTTTAGATTCAAAACAAATGTCAAAAATAGAAAAAGAAAACAAGAAATAAGAAAAGACATACCTGGCGCTCACCTGGCAGCCCATCTGGCCGGCCCAGCCCACCAGGGGCAGGGAGGTCTTCTTCCTTCCGCCAGGAGGACGCCGAGCGTGTGGCCGGCGCGCGCCGGCGCACGCCCGGCCACCTCCTGCTTCCCGTCGCTGCCTCGACGCTCTGGAGATGCCACGTGACCCCCTGGAGCCGTATGGATCCCCCACACCTCCTCTCCCCTTCTCTGTTTCGCCCTCTCCCCCACAGCCGAACACTACGGTCGCTGCCGATCGCTGCCACCGGCCTGCCCTAGCCTCACGGATGTGCACCAGAGCTCCGCCTCGCCGCCTGCTATGTCCTCAACGAGCCAGGCGACCTGGGAAGCTCTGCATCAACGCCATCTTCATCTTCTTCATCGTCGGCCACTAAAGCTCGCCGGCGTGGATTCGCGAGCTCCAGACCCTCCCCGGCCTCGCCGTTGACTCTGCTGGATTCGCCGTGAGCCCCTGTTTCTTTCCCCACTCTCCTAGTGCTCATCCGCGCCTTCTAGCCACCGTGGCCATCGGAGCCGATTGCTCCTCGCCGCCGGCCATGTCGCCACCGTGGCTACGGCCGTTCAAGCACGCATCCAAGCTACCCACTGAGCTCACCGCACCCCCACGAATCCAACGCGCCAAACCACAGCCCCCCTAGCGCCCTGAAGTGCCTAACCCGCATCAGCCGAGCTCCGGCCGCCGCCGTGAGCTCTGCTCCGGCGAGCTCCGCCGTCCCCGCGACCTCCCCTATGCCCAGGTGGATGCGGTCGAGCGCGGGCTGCCAATTGGTAGTCCCCGCGCGCTCTTCCGCCACCTGTAGCGCGTTCCAGCGAAGCACCGCCACGCGGATTGGTCGCCGCCAGCCAACTCTGGCGGGTGCTGATGTGGCTGTCATTAGCGCTAATCCCACAGCCTAATCCCCCCTGAGACTGACAGTGGACCCAGGGCCAAGTCAAACCCTGGTCAGTGCGGGTTTGACCTGAGCTTAACCCTAGTGTCACTGACGTGTGGCCCCCACATGTCAGGTTTGACATGGTCAGCCCTGCTGACGCCTCTGTGATGTCACTCTGACACAGTAATTGATTTTCTGGATTTTAAATAATTCAGAGAATTTCAGAAAATATTTAAAACTTCTAAAATTCCTAAAAATTAAACCGTAGCTCAGAATGAAATAATTCATATATGAAAAATTGTCAGAAAAATGCAAGGAATCCATTTATGCCAATTTCATGCATGAAAACCCAACTTATACTTGCTGTATAAGTGAAAACGTAATAATGGCATATTGTATACTTAATTTGGGGTTTGCATATGAACCCTTGGTTCATATGGACTTCAACCAAATTGATGCTAGATGCATTAGGGAAAATCATAGCATCTTTGAAACGTCATCTTCATGCATCATATTGTTGCATATGGTTGTTTATTGATTGCCGGCACCGTCCCTTCTCGATAGGTTCTACTCCGGAAGGTGTCCCGAGTACCTGCCTGAGGAGCAGTGCTTCTTCGTGGATCTATCAGGCAAGCAACCCCCCTTGAGCATTTCCACGAATCCCACTCTCTCGCTCCTGCTCCTTAGACTGCATTAGGACGACAACGATTCAAACTGCTACTTTCTGCTGCGGTAGTTGAACCCATTCCTCTGCATGACCTGTCATTGCCACAGTGAATAGTTGAAACCCACTAGCATGAGTAGGAGTTGCTTGAGCCTTGATGTACCTCCTCATCCATGCATGTTTTGTTTATGCCAGCTATGCTTAGAGTTGTGTCAGGTCTGATTCATCGGGAATGAATCGGAGTGGTGAACATGTCCTACCAACAAAGGCTAAGTGTGTGAACACGTTTTGGTAAAGGTAGCGATGATAGGCCATGTAGGAGTACATGGTGGGTTGTCTCATTGGAACCGTCCCTAAGCACTGAGTTCTGTGTATGTTATCCATGTCCAGTTACTACCACACATTGGGTTCCGGTTATCCGGCCCCTCTCGGCTTATTAATCCACTTGATCTCTGTCCAGGAGTTGCAACTAGTTTCTGTCATTTGTAGGTAGTGCTACATGTCCACCAGGTGGTGTCCGACGGGACGGGCTTGGGACAAACTAGGCACCATGGCACGGTGTACCAAGTGGCACCCGGATGGTGGACTTGGGAATCCTGCACATATCATTTGGGGCCGTGAGCGACACCCCGGCCGGATCTCCTTGCGGATGGAACCCGAATAGGCGATAAACCTGGACGAGAGACTTGTGTGGTTAGTCAGGTCCTGGCCTACACCCTCGCCCGACTTCCGCTTCAAGGTTGCCAAGGTACATGACGTGTACAGGGCTATAAGTAGCGAGAGCGTGTGTGAAGAAGTACACCCCTGTAGGGTCAATATTATCTATTCGAATAGCCGTTTTCCTCGGATATGGAAACTTGGAGGACTTATGTAGTACATAGACAACTTGAAGTGGATACTCTAAAATCCGCAAGATAAGCGTGAGTGCTATGGATGGCCTTCTCGTAGGGAGACGGGAACAGATCCATAGTGGAGTATTGATATGGTGAATATGCGGACTCGTGTGCATCTTCTCACCTCAAAGAAGTTTCTGATACTCGTAGTATAGGTTAGCCACTGAGTCAAAGCTGGCTTGCTGCTGTTAAAACTCCACCACCCCCTTTGTTGATAATGTTGCATATGTAGATAGTTCTGATGTAAGACTTGCTGAGTACCTTCGTACTCACGTTTGCTTATTTATGTTTTGAAATTGGTTACACTAGTGACTTCGACGAGTAGCTTGTATCCCAGCTATGATCTTGTACCCTTGGGAGGGTCGTGTTTAGTCAGGCTTCTTAGTCTTTTCCTTTTGTAGTTGTCTGTACTCAGACATGTAATGCTTCCGTTGCTTGTGTGCTCTGAGTGATGGGTCATGAGACCCCTATTTGTATTGAATGCTATGTGGCTCTTCTGGGCCTTTGTCTATATGAGTTTGAGTTATGTTGTGATGCCATGTTATACAACACATACTTGCATGTTATGCGTACGTGTAATGTGTATTGCTATGTGTGGGATCCGACAACCTAGTTGTTTACCTCTGGTAGCATCTCTTATGGGGAAATGTAGTCTTGTGCTTCCATGAGCCATAGTAGTCCGCTACAGCCCGGTTCACTGGAGTCCTGCTAGCCCAGCACTACTGCTCCGGAACACTTGACTGGCCGGCATGTGATTCACTTCGTTCCTATGTCTGTCCCTTCGGGGAAATGTCACGCGGTGCCATCCGGAGTCCTGTTAGCCCAGTGCTACAGCCCGGATTCATACACTGTTGACCGACATGCTCGAGGTTGATTCATGTATGCATGTCCCTATAAGTTAGTGCTACTTTGGGTTCACGACTAGTCATGTCGCCCCGGGTTCTCTGTCATATGGATGCTAGCGACACTATCATATATGTGAGCCAAAAGGCGCAAACGGTCCCAGGCCAGGTAAGGTGGCACCCGTGGAAATACCGTGCGTGAGGCCGCAAAGTGATATGAAGTGTTACATGCTATATTAGTGTGACTTAGGATCGGGGTCCCGACAACGTTGGTATCAGAGCCTGACTGACTGTAGGATTACCAAGCCAAACTGGTCGAAGTTGAGTCTAGAAATGCTTTAGTTATATAAGGGAATTGATTGTGGAAGGGAATGTAAGGCTCTTTTTACTCCTTTACCTCATGTCATTCTTTCTGAGTCAGCCTCTTCTTTTCTACGAGGGTTAAGGCCTAGGCTTCTCCTCTATCTCTCAGGATGACGTCTTACTAAACCGTAAAGTCTTAGGTTTGTTGGGTTGTGTCTCCGTACAGTTCTACTACTTCCGTGTGTCCTCAGTTTGACCCAGAACCTTGATATTATGATGTTGATTGATTATGCTATTCCTTTGATGAATGTCTCAAAATCCCTTTGAGCATTTACAGCCGTTATGCTGCCGAAATTGTCCCAGGATTTCAAGAGTTTCCAATGCTTTTGCATTACATTCTGCATCCTCATGTCGATGCTAATTCCATCCTTGTTTCCTTGGTTTCTGTGCTAGGATGTCGTCTGCTAACCGAGGTTCAGTTGCTCATAGCAACAACCACGGAGATGGTAGGGACGAGGATCCTCCTGACCAGCCTTTGATGGCAGAGTTCTTCTTAGCATCCGAGAGGAACAAGCGTGAGACTAGCCGCTTGCTGACACAGATTGAGCAGAACACCGCACATCAGTGTAAGAAGTTTGTTTCCATCACCGACTTCATTGGTCTGAAACCACCCACCTTCCATCACTCCTTTGAGCCACTCGATGCAGATGACTGGCTCCGAAGCATCACTCACAAGTTGCATTCTGCGAACATAGCTGAAGGTGACAAGGTTACCTATGCTACCTATCACCTGGAAGGTCCTGCTAGTATTTGGTGGCAGAGCTATGAGGCTATGCTTCCAGCTGGCCAGTTTCCTACGTGGAAGGATTTCACCGAGGCTTTTCGTGAGCACCACATTCCTCAGGCTCTCATTGACCACAAGAGGGAAGAGTTCTGTAGTTTTACCCAGGGTAAGCTGCATGTTGATGCTTACAGTAGAGAGTTTGGAAACCTCGCCCGCTATGCTACGGAAGAAGTGTCGACGGATTCTAAGAAACAGGCTAGGTTCCGGAAGGGTCTCGACCCTAAGTTGCGTCGTGATCTCCACCTGCATCATTGTGATACTTTCCAGGCTCTTGTGAACAAGGCCATTAATGCAGAGACAGCTCAACTCACTTATGAGGAGTCTCGTAAGCACAACCATGATATGGGTTCTTCCTCCCGCTCTGGCTCTCAGAAGCGATGGATTTGGATTCCGAACTCAGCTCTTCCACCTGGATATGCACCAAGGCCATCCGATGTGGTGCCTCACCCAACTCAGCAACGTGCTCCACCCAGGTCTATTAGTGGACCACTTGCCAATGTAGGTCCACGTCCTACCTCAGGAACTTGCTTCACCTGCGGAGAACCAGGACACTACGCACGCGACTTCCCTTAGTCCAGTTATACTCCACCCCAGTCTGAGAGGTCTGTTGGCCGTGAAAAGCCATCAGGCAAGATGATCAGTACCAAGCCAGCCTCCATTGAACGAGCATGTGTGCACCATGTCTCAGCTACAGAAGCTCAAGATGATCCCGACGTCGTACTGAGTACGCTTCTTGTCAATTGTCACCCATCTCCAGTTCTGTTCGATACTGGAGCATCCCACTCCTTCATATCCAAAGGTTATGCTCGGTTGCACGACATGTCATTTTGTGATATGCCATCTCCACTAATAATCCAGACTCCTGGTTCCAAATGGCAAACCTCTAAGGTAAGCCATGGTAATCAAATCCTTATGGACAAACTGGTATTCCTTGCTTCTTTGATATCTCTCAAGTCTTCAGATATTAACATCATCTTGGGTATGGACTGGATGACAGCTCATCATGCCAAGATCGATTGTTACACTAGATCTGTTCAACTTACACATCCATCTGGCAAAATAGTCACTATCTCTACTAGAGTTGCACGGCGTCAACTCTATTCTCTTAATGCCAGCCCTTTTCCAGACCTTGAAGATATTCCGGTAGTCCGTGACTTCCCGGATGATTTTCCAGAAGAATTGCCAGGTGTCCCACCTGACAGAGATGTAGAGTTTGTCATAGAACTTATCCCAGGAACTGTTCCAATCTCTAGGAGACCATACAAGATGGCACCTTTGGAGTTAGCCGAGCTTAAGAAACAACTTGATGAGTCCTTGCAAAAGGGTTTCATCCATCCCAGTTCTTCTCCTTGGGCTTGTCCTGTCCTCTTCGTCAAGAAGAAGGATGGTACGGATCAGATGGTTGTAGATTATCGTCCCGTTAATTTGGTCACGATAAAGAACAATTATCCGCTCCCCAGGATCGACGACCTGTATGATCAGCTCGCTGGATCCTCAGTCTTTTCCAAGATGGATTTGAGGTTAGGCTACCACCAAATCAAGATCAGAAACGGGGACATCCCCAAAACGGCCTTTGTCACTCGTTATGGTCAATACGAGTACACCTTGATGTCTTTCTGCCTAACCAATGCTCCAGCTACTTTCTCCCGCTTGATGAACTCGATTTTATGGAGTACTTAGATAAGTTCGTCGTGGTTTATCTCGATGATATTCTTATTTACTCAAAGAATGAGGAAGAGCATGCCGAACATCTTAGGCTTGTGTTAGAAAAACTCAGAGAGCACCGCCTTTATGCCAAGTTCTCCAAGTGTGAATTTTGGTTGCCAGAAGTGACCTATCTGGGCCACGTGATCTCTGGTAAGGGCATTGCTGTCAATCCCGAGAGAGTCAAAGCCGTTCTCGATTGGACTCCACCCGAAACGGTCAAACAAGTTAGGAGTTTCCTTGGTCTAGCAAGTTATTGTTGCCGCTTCATTGAAAACTTCTCCAAAGTGGCCAAACCCCTCACGGAACTTCTCAAGAAAGATAAAAGGATTGAGTGGGCCCCACAGTGTGAGCACAGTTTTCAGGAACTGAAAAGACGCCTGACTTCTGCGCCCATACTCGTGCCACCGGATTTCACTAAAGACTTTGTTATCTATTGCGACGCTTCACGTCAAGGACTAGGTTGCATTCTTATGTAGGATTATCATGTGTTTGCCTATGCATCTCAACAGTTGCATCCACATGAGGAAAATTATCCTACACATGATCTGGAGCTTGCAGCCGTAGTCTATGCACTTAAGACTTGGCGACATTACCTTCTTGGTAACCGTTGCGAAATCTACACTGACCATCAGAGTCTCAAGTATATCTTCACCCAACCGGATCTGAATCTCAGATAGAGACGTTGGTTGGAGTTGATCTCGGATTACGACTTAGGAATCACCTACACCCCAGACAAAGCCAATGTCATGGCTGATGCTTTATGTCGTAAATCCTATTGCAATAACCTCATGTTGCAACAATGTCAACCACCCCTCCATGAGGAATTCTGTAAGCTTAACCTTCACATAGCTCCTCGTGGTTCCCTTTCTACCTTGGTGGCGAAACCTACCCTTACGGATCAGATCATAGAGGCTCAGAAGCATGATACGGGAATTTCCCGAATCAAGAAGAATATTTCCAAGGGAGTTGCTGGTTGTTTCTCTATGGATGAACGAGGTGTTGTTTACTTTGGAAACCGTCTGGTGGTTCCCAAATGTCAATAGATGCAGCAACTTATCCTTAAGGAGGCCCATGAATCCCCTCTCACGATTCATCCCGGTAGTACAAAGATGTATCATTACCTACGCCAGAGGTTCTGGTGGACTAGGATGAAGAGAGAAATCGCTCAGTATATTGCCAACTGTGACGTTTGTCGTCGCGTTAAGGCAGAGCATCAGAGACCTGCTGGAACCCTTCAACCTTTAGCTATTCCCAAGTGGAAATAGGACAAAGTTGCTATGGACTTCATCACCGGCTTTCCCAGGACCAAGAAAAGGAAATAATGCTATCTTCGTAGTCATTGACCGTCTTTCCAAAGTGGCTCACTTCCTATCTGTTCGAGAGAGTATCACTGCTAGTCAGCTCGCTGACTCATATATCTCCCAAATAGTGTCACTCCATGGTGTTCCACTAGAGATCAATTCAGACCGTGGCAGTCTTTTCACCTCTCATTTCTGGGAAAGTTTCCAGAATTCCATGGGAACTCATCTTTCTTTTAGTACTGCTTTCCACCCTCAGTCAAGTGGTCAGGTGGAAAGGGTCAACCAAATTCTCGAAGACATGCTTAGAGCTTGCGTTATCTCATTAGGTATGGATTGGGAGAAGTGTCTTCCCTTTGCCGAGTTTGCTTATAACAATAGCTACCAATCCAGTCTTAAGAAAGCACCCTTCGAGATTCTGTATGGACGAAGATGTCGAACACCTTTGAACTGGTCAGAAACTGGTGAAAGAGAATTCTTTGGACCGGATATAATCCAGGAGGCAGAAGAGCAAGTTCGCATCATTCGTGAGAATTTGAAAACAACCCAATCTCGTCAAAAGAGCCAGTATGACCGTCGTCATAAGGAAGTTGCTTATGAAGTTGGCGACAAGGCTTATCTTCGGGTTACTCCTTTGAAGGGTACCCATCGTTTCGGTATCAAGGGCAAGTTGGCTCCTTGTTACATCGGTCCTTTTCGCATTCTCGCTAGACGAGGAGAGGTTGCCTACCAGTTGGAACTACCCCCACATTTTTCTTGAGTTCATGATGTCTTCCACGTCCCTCAACTCAGGCATTGCTTCTCGGATCCCATCCGTGGAGTGGACCACGAAACGCTTGATCTCCAAGATAACCTCACTTATCGAGAGTACCCCGTTCGCATTCTGGATCAAGTAGAGCGTGTCACTTGAGGTCATAACATCAAGTCTCTCAAGGTTCAATGGTCTCATCATTCTGAGAGAGAAGCTACTTGGGAGCGAGAAGATCATCTTCGACTTGAGTACCCCGCTTTCTTTCCGCCAACTCCTGAATCTCGGGATGAGATTTTTTCGAGTGGGGGCGGGTTGTCACATCCCTAGTTCTGGTATGTCCTAGGCTTGCTTGTGTATCATGTTTAATCTTTCAAATAAATTTGAAATGGGGAAAGTTGCAAACCCTAGCACCAAAACAAATTCAAATAGGTTCAATTTTAAAATGGAATTTCAATAAACCCAAAATGCTCTTCAAAAATGTTCACGGTCCTTGGAAAATGTTGCAAGCAACAACCAGAGGTGATGCACATTTTTGATACACATTTTGGATTTTTGAATCAATGCATAAATATTTGATTTGGAGCTGTTTAAACTATATAAATATTTTAATGGCTCCAAAAATGTTGGGAATTGGTGAGGGCCTTTGGAATATTATATCTAGATGCCACAAATATTTTCAGCATTTATGGAAATATTTTAACATTTCTTTTAGATACAAAACAAATGTCAAAAATAGAAAAAGAAAATAAGAAATAAGAAAAGACTTACTTGGCGCTCACCTGGCAGCCCATCTGGCCGGCCCAGCCCACCAGGGGCAGTGAGGTCTTCTCCCTTCCGCCAGGAGGACACCAAGCGCGTGGCCGACGCGCGCCGGCGCACGCCCGGCCACCTCCTGCTTCCCGTCGCTTCCTCGACGCTCTGGAGATGCCACACGACCCCTGGAGCCGTATGGATCCCCCACACCTCCTCTCCCCTTCTCTGTTTCGCCCTCTCCCCTGCAGCCGAACACCACGGTCGCCGCCGATCGCTGCCACCGCGGCCACCGGCCTGCCCTAGCCTCACGGACGTGCCCCAGAGCTCCGCCTCGCCGCCTGCTACATCCTCAACGAGCCAGGTGACCCAGGAATCTCTGCATCAACGCCATCTTCATCTTCTTCATTGTCGACCACTGAAGCTCACCGGCGTGGATTCGCGAGCTCCAGACCCTCCTCGGCCTCGCCGTTGACTCTGCTGGATTTGCCGTGAGCCCCTGTTTCTTTCCCCTCTCTCCCCGTGCTTGTCCTCACCTTCTAGCCACCGTGGCCATCGGAGCCAATTGCTCCTCGCCGCCGGCCATGTCGCCACCGCGGCTATGGCCATGCAAGCACGCATCCAGGCTACCCACTAAGCTCACCGCACCCCCACAAGTCCAACGCGCCAAACCACAGCCCCCCTAGCGCCCTGCAGTGCCTAACCAGCATCAGCCGAGCTCCAGCCGCCGCCGCGAGCCCTGCTCCGGCGAGCTCCGTCGTCCCCGCGACCTCCCCTATGCCCAGGTGGATGCGGTTGAGCCCGGGCTGCCGATTGGTAGTCCCTGCGCGCTCTTTCGCCACCAGTAGCGCGTTCCGGCAAAGCACCGCCGCGTGGTTTGGTCGCCGCCGGCCAACTCCGACGGGCACTGACGTGGCTGTCATTAGCGCTAATCACATAGCCTAATCCCCTCCTGAGACTGACAGTGGGCCCCAGGGCCAAGTCAAACCCTGGTCAGTGCAGGTTTGGCTCGGGCTTAACCCCAATGTCACTGACGTGTGGCCCACACACGTCAGGTTTGACCCGGTCAGCCTTGCTGATGCCTCTGTGACATCACGCTGACGCAGTAATTGATTTTCTGGATTTTAAAAATTTCAGAGAATTTTGGAAAATATTTAAAACTTCTAAAATTCCTAGAAATTAAACCGTAGCTCAGAATGAAATAATTTATATATGAAAAATTATCAGAAAAATGCAAGGAATCCATTTATGCCAGTTTCATGCATGAAAAACCAACTTATACTTGCTGTATAAGTGAAAACGTAATAATGGCATAATGTATACTTAATTTGGGGTTTGCATATGAACCCTTGCTTCATATGGACTTCAACCAAATTGATGCTAGATGCATTAGGGCAAATCATAGCATCTTTGAAATGTCATCTTCATGCATCATGTTGTTGCATATGGTTGTTTATTGATTGCCGGCACCGTCCCTTCTCGATAGGTTCTACTCCGGAAGGTGTCCCGAGTACTTGTCTGAGGAGCAGTGCTTCTTTGTGGATCTATCAGGCAAGCAACCCCCCTTGAGCATTTCGCTAAATCCCACTCTCTCGCTCGTGCTCCTTATACTGCATTAGGACAACAACAATTCAAACTGCTACTTTCTGCTACGGTAGTTGAACCCATTCATGTGCATGACCTGTCATTGCCACATTAAATAGCTGAAAACCACTAGCATGAGTAGGAGTTGCTTGAGACTTGATGTGCCTGCTCATCCATGCTTGTTTTATTTATGCCAGCTATGCTTAGTGTTGTGTCAGGTCTGATTCATCGGGAATGAATCGGAGTGGTGAACATGTCCTACCGACAAAGGCTAAGTGTGTGAACACGTTTTGGTAAAGGTAGCGATGAGAGGCCATGCAGGAGTACATGGTGGGTTGTCTCATTGGAACCGTCCCTAAGCACTGAGTTTTGTGTATGTTATCCAAGTCCAGTTACTACCAGACAATGGGTTCCGGTTATCCGGCCCCTCTCGGCTTATTAATCCACTTGATCTTTGTCCAGGAGTTGCAACTAGTTTCTGGCGTTTGTAGGTAGTGCTACTTGTCTACCAGGTGGTGCCCGATGGGACGGGCTTGGGAAAGACTAGGCACCATGGCACGGTGTACCAAGTGGCACCCGGATGGTGGGCTTGGGAACCCTACACACATCGTTTGGGGCCGTGAGCGACACCCCAGCCGGATCTCCTTGCGGATGGAACCCGAATAGGCGATAAACCTGGACGAGAGACTTGTGTGGTTAGTCAGGTCGTGGCCGACACCCTCGCACGGCTTCCTCTTGAAGGTTGCCGAGGTACATGACGTGTACAGGGCTATAACTGGCGAGAGCGTGTGTGAAGAAGTACACCCCTGCAGGGTCAATATTATCTATTCGAATAGCCGTTTTCCTCGGATATGGAAACTTGGAGGACTTATGTAGTACATAGAAAACTTGAAGTGGATACTGTCACATCCCTAGTCTGGTATGACCTAGGCTAGCTAGCTATGTGTGCATCATATTTAAATTTCATTTAAATTTGAAATGAGGATTGGTGGAACCCTCAGAATCATTTTTGAAAATGACCCAAATAAAAATTTCTCCAAAAAGGGTCCAAGAAAATGCTCATGTTGCCCTCTGAAAATATTGGACAGAGATAAAAATCAAAACAATATTTTTAGGAGCTCATGGACATTTATTTTGGCCATTTGGATTAATTCAATAAATATTTGCATTGGAAATATATTTCTATATATATGAAATATTGTCCCAAAATTATGCCAATTAAAAAAAAGAGCTCTGGAATAATATATCCAGCTCCTGCAAAATTGGCATAATAAAATTAAATGATTTAATATATTTATTAAATCAAAACAAATGTGAGAAAAAATAGAAAACAAAAATAAAAAGAAGGAGGGGTTACCTGTGGCCTCCCCTGTGCGGCCCAGCCGCAGCAGGCCGGCCCAGCCGGGAGGTGGCCCAGCCCACCTGGCCCCTCCCCTGTCGTCTTCCTTCCCGACAGGGGAACGGCGCGTGCCGACGCGCGCGCACCGCCGCGCCTCCACCTCCTGCTTCCCTCCACCTCCTGCTTCTTCCTCGTCGCCTGGAACACCCCGGACGTCGCCACGCAGCTGCCGCACCGCTCTCACTCTCCCTCGCCTTCCCCCTCTTCCCTGCTCTCTCCCCCTCACTCCCACCGAACGCGACCGCCGCCGCCGACAAGAACCACCACGGCCACCGGCCTCCCCTCGCCTCCCCGTCGTGCCCAGGAGCTCCGCCTCGTCGTCAGCTACCTCCTCGCCGAGCCACACAAGCCGGGGTGCCCCGAGGAGCCGCCATCGTCGTCATCTCCGTCGTCGGCCACCCGAGATCGTCGGCGTCCGTCCGTCCGTCGTCTCCGACTCGTCCCCGAGCAAGCTGACCAGCCCATCGACCTCCCCGTGAGCTTCTGCTTTGAACCCCTCTCCTCCCCTTCGCGATTACGCCGTCTAGGCCTTAGCTCCGCCATGGCCGAAGCTCGCCTCCGCTCGAACTCGTCGCCGACGAGGCTCCGGTGGCCAATCGGCCCCGTGCATATGCCCGTTGGCTTTGTGGGAGCCCGCAGAACGCGTAGTTGCTACCCGTTGTTCCTCCCGTGCCCGGTGGCGTCGTTTCCATCGGCGCCCGAGCTCCGGCGACCGCCAAAGTCGTCGCCGGCGACGTCTCCGGCTACCCCGAGCTCAACCATCACCACCAAGAGCTGCGGCTCGTTCCCAGGAGCTCGTAGATGCTCTCTGCCTCTCGTTTGGTGGCCGAAACGTGCAAACGCACTTCCTCCGCCGTCTCGGGCCTCGCCGGCGGCTAAACGCCGGCGAGTTGACCGGGTTTGACCCCCAGGGTCGCTGGCTAGTGGGGCCAGGCCCTGCTAATTCTAATTAAAAAAAATAATAATAATAAACTAAACCTAACTAGCCCCTGACACTGACAGTGGGCCCGAACCCCCCCCCCTAATCATTTAATTAAATTTAAATAACCCTGTTAACCCCCTGTCACTGACGTGTGGGTCCCACACGTCAGGTTTGACCCTGGACAGCCGCGTTGACCCGCTGACGTCATGCTGACGTCATGCTGGCGCAGTATATAATTTCTGGATTTAATTAAATCAGGAAAATCCAGAAAATAATTTAAACTTCAAAAATTCATAACAATTCAACCGTAGCTCAGATTTAAATAATTTATATATGAAAAATTATCAGAAAAATGCAATCTTTCCATCTGTACTAGTTTCATGCATGAAAAACCAACTCATACATGCTGAATATGGGAAAACACATTATGGCATATATAAGAGACCTAATTTAGAAATGCATTTGAACCTTTGGTTCAAATGGACTTCAAACCAATTGAACACTAGTTGCATTAGCTCAACAGCATCACATCTACATGCCATGTTCATGCATCATATTGTTGCATATGATTGTGTTTTGATTGCCGGCACCGTTCCTTCTCGATAGGTCCTGCTCCGGAGACGTTCCAGAGTACCTGTCTGTGAAGCAGTGCCTCCCTTGTTGATTTACCAGGCAAGCAAACCCCCTTGTTCATTTCGATAAAACCCTACTCTCTCGCTCCTGCTCTCAGTTATTGCATTAGGACAACAACGATTCATCTGCTACTCTGTGCTGCGGTAGTTGAACCATTCCTCTGCATGACCTGTCATTGCCACAGTAAATAGTTGAAACCCACTAGCATGTGTAGGAGTTGATTGAAGCCACTGATGTGTTCCTACCATGCCATGCCTGCTATTGCTTAGAGTGTGTCAGGTCTGGTTCATTGGGAATGAATTGGAGTGTCACGATATGTTCTATTGCTGAGAGTGAAGTGTGTGAACACGATTTGGTAAAGGTAGCGGTGAGAGGCCATGTAGGAGTACATGGTGGGTTGTTTCACTGGAACCGTCCTTAAGCACTGAGTTCTGTGTATGTTGTCCAATGACTCGATACTACCACACATTGGGTTCCGGTAACTCGACCCCTCTCGACTTATTAACCAACTTGATCTCTGTCCAGGAGTCGCAACTAGTTTCTGGTGTTTGTAGGTAGTGCTATTTTTCTACCAAGTGGCACCCGGCAGGGTGGGCTTGGGACAGACTAGGCACACGTGGCACGGTGTACCGAGTGGCACCCGGTTGGTGGGCTCGGGAACCCTGCTCACATCGTTTGGGGCCGTGAGCGACACCCCGGCCGGATCTCCTTGCGGATGGAACCCGAATAGGCGATAAACCTGGACTAGAGTCTTGTGTGGTTAGTCAGGTCGTGGCCGACACCCTCGCCAGGCTTCCGCTTGAAGGTTGCCGAGATACATGACGTGTACATGGCGGTAAGTGGCGAGGGCGTGTGTGAAGAAGTACACCCCTGCAGGGTTAACATGATCTATTCGAATAGCCGGGTCCACGGTTATGGACTTCTTGGATGCTTACATGGTACATAGACAACTTGAAGTTGATACTCTAAAATGCTCAAGACAAGTGTGAGTGCTATGGATGGCCTTCTCGTAGGGAGACGGGAATGAATCCATAGTAGGGTATTGTGTGGTGATTAGTGGACTCGTGTTCGTTGTTTCACCTCCAGAGTTTCTGGTAGTCGTAGAACAGGATAGCCACAGAGTCAAAGCTGGCTTGCTGCAACTAAACCCCACATTACCCTCTTGATACAGTGCATGTATGATAGGATCTGATGTAAGTCTTGCTGAGTACCTTTGTACTCATGTTGCTTTATTTATGTTTTTGCAGCGGAGACTTCGGTCTTACTAGTGTTCTCGTGGACTTCGACTAGTAGCTAGTACCTCAGCTACGATCTTGATCGGATGTTGTAGATAGTCAGGCTCTTCAGCCTTTTTCATTTATAGATGTCTGTACCCAGACATGTAATGCTTCCGCTTGTTGCTTGTATGCTCTGTATGACGGGTCTTGTGACCCCTGTTTGCAATAATTGCTATGACGGCTCTTCTGAGCCTTTATCTATATAAGTTGTTGAGTTATACTGTGAGGCCATGTTGTACAGCACATACTTGCATGTTATGCGTACGTGTAATGTGTATTGCTATGTGTGGGATCTGACTATCTAGTTGTTTATTCTTAGTAGCCTCTCTTACCGGGAAATGTCTCCTAGTGCTTCCACTGAGCCCTGGTAGCTCGCTACTGCTCTGGAACACTTAGGCTGGCCGGCATGTGTCCTTCTTCGTTCCTGTGTCTGTCCCTTCGGGGAAATGTCACGCTTTGAGTACCGGAGTCCTGTTAGCCCGCTACAGCCCGGTTTACCGGAGTCCTGCTAGCCCAGTGCTACAGCCCGGACCCACTTGCTGATGACCGACACGTTCGAAGTTGGGTCATGGATGCCTGTCCCTGTAAGTCTGTGCCACTTTGGGTTTACGACTAGTCATGTCAGCCCGGGCTCCTTATCATATGGATGCTAGCGACACTATCATATACGTGAGCCAAAAGGCGCAAACGGTCCCGGGAAAAGGTAAGACGACACCCGTGGGGATACCGTGCGTGAGGCCGCAAAGTGATATGAGGTGTTACCGGCTAGATCGATGTGACATCGAGTCGGGGTCCTGACAGCGTTGGTATCAGAGCTTGACTGTCTGTAGGTTTACCAAGCCAAACTGGTCGAAGTTGAGTCTAGAAATTCTTTAGTTATATAAGGGAATTGATTGTGGGATGGAACGTAAGGCTCTTTTTACTCCTTTACCTCATGGCCCTCTGATCTGAGTCATCCTATCTTTCCTACGGGGTTAAGGAACTAGGCTTCTCTTCCGTCTACCAGGATCACGTGTTACTACTCCGTAGTCCCATAGGATTTGTTGATCAGAGTCATACCCAGTTTTCGAGTATTTCCGGTGTAGTCTGTTTAGTACTATCTCAGAACCTTGAGTGATGATGATAAGTATGTTACCACCCTATGTTTAGTAGGATGTCTCATTCTGAGCATTTTACTGCCGTTATGCTGCCGGAATTTCCCTAGGAGTTCGAGTAATACTAATTCCTTGTCCTACATTCTACAGTCGATAGTTGATGCTGATTCCGTCCTTGGTTTCGTTTTACCAGGATGTCATCAAGTTCTGTTGTTCGTAGCCAGAACCATGGAGATGGTAGGGATGAGGATCCTCCTGACCAGCCTTCGTTGCCAGAATTCATGCTAGAGATGGAGAGGAACAAGCGTGAGTCTAACCGCTTGTTGGCACGTATTGAGGAGAATACCGCACATCAGCTCAAGGGATCAGTGACCATTCATGACTTTATCCGCTTGCACTCACCTACCTTTCATCATTCCATCGAGCCACTCGATGCAGATGACTGGCTCCATAGCATCACCCATAAGCTGCGTTCCGCGAACGTAGCTGAAGATGACAAGGTCACTTATGCCACATATCACCTAGAAGGTCCTGCTAGTCTTTGGTGGCAGAACTATGAGGCTATGCTTCCAGTTGGCCAGATTCCTACCTGGAAGGATTTCACTGAGGCTTTTCGCGAGCATCACATTCCCCAGGCCCTTATTGATCGCAAGAGAGAAGAGTTCTGTAGTTTCACCCAGAGTAAGATGGCTGTTGATGCTTATAGCAGAGAGTTCGAGAACCTTGCCCGCTATGCCACAGAAGAAGTGTCCACGGACGCCAAGAAGCAAGCTAGGTTCCGGAAGGGTCTCAACCCCAAGTTGCGTCGTGATCTCCACCTGCATCATTGTGATACATTCCAAGCCCTTGTGAACAAGGCCATCAATGCAGAGACAGCTCAACTCACTTACGAGGAGTCTCGTAAGCACAACCGTGATTTGGGATCTTCCTCCGGTTCTAGTTCCCAGAAACGCCGGATTTGGGTTCCAAACTCCGCTATTCCTTCCAAATATGCACCGAGGCCAGCCTATGTGGTGCCTTCTCCAGCTCAGTCGTATGTTCCACCCGGGCCTACTGGTAGACCGTTTGTCAGTGCGGGTCCCCGTCCAACCTCAGGGACTTGCTTCACATGCGGGAAGCCAGGACACTATGCACGTGATTGCTCTCAGACTAGTTATGCTCCACCCCCGCCCGAGAAGACTGTTGGCTGTACTAAGCCATCACGCAAGATGATCAGTGTCAAGTCAGCCCCCACTGAACGTGGACGTGTGCATCACGTCTCAGCTAAAGACGCTCACGATGATCCAGATGTCGTTCTTGGAACACTCCTTGTCAATTGTCACCCAGCATCAGTTCTATTTGATACTGGAGCATCTCACTCCTTCATTTCTGAAGGTTATGCTCGTTTGCACGACATATCATTTTGTGATATGCCAACTCCGCTAGTCATCCAAACTCCTGGATCCAAATGGCAAACCTCTAGTGTAAGCCATGGTAACGAAATCCTTGTTGACAGACTTGTATTCCTTGCATCACTTGTAGCCCTCAAGTCTTCAGATATTAACATCATCTTGGGTATGGACTGGATGACAGCTCATCATGCCAAGATTGATTGTTACACAAGATCTGTTCAGCTTACACACCCATCTGGCAAGATAGTCACCGTCTCCACTAGACTTGCAAAGCGTCAGCTCTATTCTCTTAATGCCAGCCCTCTTCCAGACCTTGAAGATATCCCGGTAGTCCGTGACTTTCCGGATGTCTTTCCAGAGGAACTACCAGGTGTTCCACCTGACAGAGATGTAGAGTTCGTCATAGATCTTATCCCAGGAACAGCTCCAATCTCCCGGAGACCCTACAAGATGGCACCCCTAGAACTAGCCGAGCTTAAGAAACAACTCGATGAGTCCTTGCAAAAGGGTTTCATCCGTCCTAGTTCTTCTCCTTGGGCTTGCCCCGTCCTTTTCGTCAAGAAGAAGGATGGTACGGACCGGATGGTTGTAGATTATCGTCCCGTTAATTTGGTCACGATAAAGAACAAGTATCCGCTTCCCAGGATCAACGACCTGTATGATCAGCTCGCTGGATCCTCAGTATTTTCCAAGATGGATTTAAGGTTAGGCTACCATCAAATCAAGATCAGAAATGGGGACATTCCCAAGACAGCTTTTGTCACCCGTTATGGTCAGTACGAGTACACCGTCATGTCCTTTGGCCTAACCAACGCCCCAGCCACATTCTCCCGTTTGATGAACTCGATCTTCATGGAGTACTTAGATAAGTTCGTCGTGGTTTACCTCGATGATATTCTTATTTACTCGAAGAACGAGGAAGAGCATGCCGAACATCTTAGGCTTGTGTTAGAAAAACTCAGAGAGCTCCGCCTTTATGCCAAGTTCTCCAAGTGTGAATTTTGGTTGCCAGAAGTGACCTACCTAGGCCACGTAATCTCTGGTAAGGGCATTGCTGTCAATCCCGAGAGAGTTCAAGCCGTTCTCGATTGGACTCCACCTGAAACAGTCAAACAAGTTAGGAGTTTTCCTTGGTCTAGCCAGCTATTGTCGCCGCCTTGTTGAAAACTTCTCCAAAGTAGCCAAACCCCTCACGGAACTTCTCAAGAAAGATAAAAAGTTTGAGTGGTCCCCACAGTGTGAGTACAGTTTTCAGGAACTGAAAAGACGCTTGACTTCTGCTCCCATACTTGTGCCACCGGATTTCACTAAAGACTTTATTATCTACTGCGACGCCTCACGACAGGGACTAGGTTGCATTCTTATGCAGGATCGTCATGTGATTGCCTATGCATCTCGACAGTTGCATCCACATGAGGAGAATTATCCTACACATGATCTAGAGCTTGCAGCCGTAGTCTATGCACTCAAGACTTGGCGACATTACCTCCTTGGTAAACGTTGCGAGATCTACACCGATCACCAGAGTCTCAAGTATATCTTCACCCAACCGGATCTGAACCTTAGGCAAAGACGTTGGTTGGAGTTAATCACAGATTATGATCTAGGGATTACCTACACTCCAGGCAAAGCCAATGTCATGGCTGATGCTCTAAGCCGTAAATCCTATTGCAACAATCTCATGTTGCAGCAAGGCCAACCACTTCTCCATGAGGAATTCTGTAAGCTTAATCTTTACATAGCTCCTCGCGGATTTCTTTCTACCTTGGTGGCAAAACCTACCCTTGAGGATCAGATCATCGAAGCCCAGAAACATGATACGGGGATTACCAGGATCAAGAGGAACATTAAGAAGGGAGTTGGTGGATGTTTCTCTATGGATGATCGCGGTGTTGTTTTCTTTGAGAATCGCTTGGTGGTTCCCAAGAAGCAACATCTTCGGCAGTTGATTCTTAAGGAGGCGCATGAATCTCCTCTCACGATTCATCCCGGTAGTACTAAGATGTATCAGGACCTACGCCAGAGGTTCTGGTGGACTAGGATGAAAAGAGAAATCGCTGAGTTCATTGCTAAATGTGACGTTTGTCGTCGCGTTAAGGCAGAGCATCAAAGACCTGCTGGCACCCTTCAGCCTTTAGCTATTCCTGAATGGAAATGGGATAAAGTTGGTATGGACTTCATCACCGGCTTTCCCGGGACCAAAAGAGGGAATAACGCTATCTTCGTGGTCGTTGATCGTCTTTCCAAAGTGGCTCACTTTCTCCCTGTTCGAGAGAGTATCACTGCTAGTCAGCTTGCTGACTTATATATTTCTCGAATAGTGTCACTTCATGGTGTTCCACTAGAGATCAATTCAGACCGTGGCAGTCTTTTCACTTCTCATTTTTGGGAGAGCTTCCAAACTGCCATGGGAACCCATCTTTCCTTCAGCACCGCTTTCCACCCTCAGTCGAGTGGTCAGGTGGAACGGGTCAATCAAATTCTCGAAGACATGCTCAGAGCTTGCGTTATCTCATTCGGTATGGATTGGGAGAAATGTCTTCCTTTCGCCGAGTTTGCTTATAACAATAGCTACCAATCCAGCCTCAAGCAAGGTCCTTTTGAGGTTCTCTATGGACGAAGATGTCGAACACCTTTGAACTGGTCAGAAACCGGTGAAAGACAATTCTTTGGACCGGACATGATCCAGGAGGCAGAAGAGCAAGTTCGCATCATTCGTGAGAATTTGAAAACAGCCCAATCTCGTCAGAAAAGTCAGTACGATCGTCATCATAAGGTTATGACTTATGAAATTGGCGACCAAGCTTACCTTCGGGTTACCCCTTAAAGGGTACCTATCGTTTCGGTATCAAGGGCAAGTTGGCTCCTCGTTACATTGGTCCCTTTCGCATTCTCGCTAAACGAGGAGAGGTTGCCTAGCAATTGGAACTACCCCCACATCTTTCTCGAGTTCATGATGTCTTCCACGTCTCTCAACTCAGGCGTTGCTTCTCGGATCCTATCCACGGAGTGGACCACGAAACGCTTGATCTCCAAGATAACCTCACATACCGAGAGTACCCGGTTCGCATTCTTGATCAAGCAGAGCGTGTTACTCGACGTCAGAACATCAAGTTTCTCAAAATTTAGTGGTCTCATCATTCCGAGAGAGAAGCTACCTGGGAGCGAGAAGATCGTCTTCGACTGGAGTACCCCGCTTTCTTTCCGTCGACCCCTGAATCTCGGGACGAGATTCTTTCAAGTGGGGGCGAGTTGTCACATCCCTAGTCTGGTATGACCTAGGCTAGCTAGCTATGTGTGCATCATATTTAAATTTCATTTAAATTTGAAATGAGGATTGGTGGAACCCTCAGAATCATTTTTGAAAATGACCCAAATAAAAATTTCTCCAAAAAGGGTCCAAGAAAATGCTCATGTTGCCCTCTGAAAATATTGGACAGAGATAAAAATCAAAACAATATTTTTAGGAGCTCATGGACATTTATTTTGGCCATTTGGATTAATTCGATAAATATTTGCATTGGAAATATATTTCTATATATATGAAATATTGTCCCAAAATTATGCCAATTAAAAAAAAGAGCTCTGGAATAATATATCCAGCTCCTGCAAAATTGGCATAATAAAATTAAATGATTTAATATATTTATTAAATCAAAACAAATGTCAGAAAAAAATAGAAAACAAAAATAAAAAGAAGGAGGGGTTACCTGTGGCCTCCCCTGTGCGGCCCAGCCGCAGCAGGCCGGCCCAGCCGGGAGGTGGCCCAGCCCACCTGGCCCCCTCCCTTGTCGTCTTCCTTCCCGACAGGGGAACGGCGCGTGCCGACGCGCGCGCACCGCCGCGCCTCCACCTCCTGCTTCCCTCCACCTCCTGCTTCTTCCTCGTCGCCTGGAACACCCCGGACGTCGCCACACAGCTGCCGCACCGCTCTCACTCTCCCTCGCCTTCCCCCTCTTCCCTGCTCTCTCCCCCTCACTCCCACTGAACGCGACCGCCGCCGCCGACAAGAACCACCACGGCCACCGGCCTCCCCTCGCCTCCCCGTCGTGCCCAGGAGCTCCGCCTCGTCGTCAGCTACCTCCTCGCCGAGCCACACAAGCCGGGGTGCCCCGAGGAGCCGCCATCGTCGTCATCTCCGTCGTCGGCCGCCCGAGATCGTCGGCGTCCGTCCGTCCGTCGTCTCCGACTCGTCCCCGAGCAAGCTGACCAGCCCATCGACCTCCCCGTGAGCTTCTGCTTCGAACCCCTCTCCTCCCCTTCGCGATTACGCCGTCTAGGCCTTAGCTCCGCCATGGCCGAAGCTCGCCTCCGCTCGAACTCGTCGCCGACGAGGCTCCGGTGGCCAATCGGCCCCGTGCATATGCCCGTTGGCTTTGTGGGAGCCCGCAGAACGCGTAGTTGCTACCCGTTGTTCCTCCCGTGCCCGGTGGCGTCGTTTCCATCGGCGCCCGAGCTCCGGCGACCGCCAAAGTCGTCGCCGGCGACGTCTCCGGCTACCCCGAGCTCAACCATCACCACCAAGAGCTGCGGCTCGTTCCCAGGAGCTCGTAGATGCTCTCTGCCTCTCGTTTGGTGGCCGAAACGTGCAAACACACTTCCTCCGCCGTCTCGGGCCTCGCCGGCGGCTAAACGCCGGCGAGTTGACCGGGTTTGACCCCCAGGGTCGCTGGCTAGTGGGGCCAGGCCCTGCTAATTCTAATTAAAAAAATAATAATAATAAACTAAACCTAACTAGCCCCTGACACTGACAGTGGGCCCGAACCCCCCCCCCCTAATCATTTAATTAAATTTAAATAACCCTGTTAACCCCCTGTCACTGACGTGTGGGTCCCACACGTCAGGTTTGACCCTGGACAGCCGCGTTGACCCGCTGACGTCATGCTGACGTCATGCTGGCGCAGTATATAATTTCTGGATTTAATTAAATCAGGAAAATCCAGAAAATAATTTAAACTTCAAAAATTCATAACAATTCAACCGTAGCTCAGATTTAAATAATTTATATATGAAAAATTATCAGAAAAATGCAATCTTTCCATCTGTACTAGTTTCATGCATGAAAAACCAACTCATACATGCTGAATATGGGAAAACACATTATGGCATATATAAGAGACCTAATTTAGAAATGCATTTGAACCTTTGGTTCAAATGGACTTCAAACCAATTGAACACTAGTTGCATTAGCTCAACAGCATCACATCTACATGCCATGTTCATGCATCATATTGTTGCATATGATTGTGTTTTGATTGCCGGCACCGTTCCTTCTCGATAGGTCCTGCTCCGGAGACGTTCCAGAGTACCTGTCTGTGAAGCAGTGCCTCCCTTGTTGATTTACCAGGCAAGCAAACCCCCTTGTTCATTTCGATAAAACCCTACTCTCTCGCTCCTGCTCTCAGTTATTGCATTAGGACAACAACGATTCATCTGCTACTCTGTGCTGCGGTAGTTGAACCATTCCTCTGCATGACCTGTCATTGCCACAGTAAATAGTTGAAACCCACTAGCATGTGTAGGAGTTGATTGAAGCCACTGATGTGTTCCTACCATGCCATGCCTGCTATTGCTTAGAGTGTGTCAGGTCTGGTTCATTGGGAATGAATTGGAGTGTCACGATATGTTCTATTGCTGAGAGTGAAGTGTGTGAACACGATTTGGTAAAGGTAGCGGTGAGAGGCCATGTAGGAGTACATGGTGGGTTGTTTCACTGGAACCGTCCTTAAGCACTGAGTTCTGTGTATGTTGTCCAATGACTCGATACTACCACACATTGGGTTCCGGTAACTCGACCCCTCTCGACTTATTAACCAACTTGATCTCTGTCCAGGAGTCGCAACTAGTTTCTGGTGTTTGTAGGTAGTGCTATTTTTCTACCAAGTGGCACCCGGCAGGGTGGGCTTGGGACAGACTAGGCACACGTGGCACGGTGTACCGAGTGGCACCCGGTTGGTGGGCTCGGGAACCCTGCTCACATCGTTTGGGGCCGTGAGCGACACCCCGGCCGGATCTCCTTGCGGATGGAACCCGAATAGGCGATAAACCTGGACTAGAGTCTTGTGTGGTTAGTCAGGTCGTGGCCGACACCCTCGCCAGGCTTCCGCTTGAAGGTTGCCGAGATACATGACGTGTACATGGCGGTAAGTGGCGAGGGCGTGTGTGAAGAAGTACACCCCTGCAGGGTTAACATGATCTATTCGAATAGCCGGGTCCACGGTTATGGACTTCTTGGATGCTTACATGGTACATAGACAACTTGAAGTTGATACTCTAAAATGCTCAAGACAAGTGTGAGTGCTATGGATGGCCTTCTCGTAGGGAGACGGGAATGAATCCATAGTAGGGTATTGTGTGGTGATTAGTGGACTCGTGTTCGTTGTTTCACCTCCAGAGTTTCTGGTAGTCGTAGAACAGGATAGCCACAGAGTCAAAGCTGGCTTGCTGCAACTAAACCCCACATTACCCTCTTGATACAGTGCATGTATGATAGGATCTGATGTAAGTCTTGCTGAGTACCTTTGTACTCATGTTGCTTTATTTATGTTTTTGCAGCGGAGACTTCGGTCTTACTAGTGTTCTCGTGGACTTCGACTAGTAGCTAGTACCTCAGCTACGATCTTGATCGGATGTTGTAGATAGTCAGGCTCTTCAGCCTTTTTCATTTATAGATGTCTGTACCCAGACATGTAATGCTTCCGCTTGTTGCTTGTATGCTCTGTATGACGGGTCTTGTGACCCCTGTTTGCAATAAATGCTATGATGGCTCTTCTGAGCCTTTATCTATATAATTGTTGAGTTATGCTGTGATGCCATGTTGTACAGCACATACCTGCATGTTATGCGTACGTGTAATGTGTAGTGCTATGTGTGGGATCTGACTATCTAGTTGTTTATCCTTAGTAGCCTCTCTTACCGGGAAATGTCTCCTAGTGTTACCGCCGAGCCATGGTAGCTTGCTACTGCTCTGGAACACTTAGGCTGGCCGGCATGTGTCCTTCTTCGTTCCTGTGTCTGTCCCTTCGGGGAAATGTCACGCTTTGAGTACCGAAGTCCTGTTAGCCCACTACAGCCCGGTTTACCGGAGTCTTGCTAGCCCAGTGCTACAGCCCGGACCCACTTGCTGATGACCGACACGTTCGAAGCTGGGTCATGGATGCCTGTCCCTGTAAGTCTGTGCCACTTTGGGTTTACGACTAGTCATGTCAGCCCGGGCTCCTTATCATATGGATGCTAGCGACACTATCATATACGTGAGCCAAAAGGCGCAAACGGTCCCGGGAAAAGGTAAGACGACACCCGTGGGGATACCGTGCGTGAGGCCGCAAAGTGATATGAGGTGTTACCGGCTAGATCGATGTGACATCGAGTCGGGGTCCTGACAGATACTCTAAAATCCGCAAGATAAGCGTGAGTGCTATGGATGGCCTTCTCGTAGGGAGACGGGAACAGATCCCTAGTGGAGTATTGATATGGTGAATATGCGGATTCGTGTGCGTCTTCTCACCTCAAAGAAGTTTCTGATACACGTAGTATAGGTTAGCCACTGAGTCAAAGCTGGCTTGCTGCTGTTAAAACTCCACCACCCCCTTTGTTGATAATGTTGCATATGTAGATAGTTCTGATGTAAGACTTGCTGAGTACCTTCGTACTCACGTTTTCTTATTTATGTTTTGCAGTTGGTTACACTAGTGACTTCGACGAGTAGCTTGTATCCCAGCTACGATCTTGTACCCTTGGGAGGGTCGTGTTTAGTCAGGCTTCTTAGTCTTTTCCTTTTGTAGTTGTCGGTACTCAGACATGTAATGCTTCCGTTGCTTGTGTGCTCTGAATGATGGGTCATGAGACCCCTGTTTGTATTGAATGCTATGTGGCTCTTCTGGGCCTTTTTCTATATGAGTTTGAGTTATGTTGTGATGCCATGTTGTACATCACATACTTGCATGTTATGCGCACGTTTAATGTGTATTGCTATGTGTGGGATCCGACAACCTAGTTTGTTTACCTATGGTACCATCTCTTATGGGGAAATGTAGTCTTGTGCTTCCATGAGCCATAGTAGTCCGCTACAGCCCGGTTCACCGGAGTCTTGCTAGCCCAGCACTACTGCTCCGGAACACTTGACTGGCTGGCATGTTACTCACTTTGTTCCTTTGTCCGTCCCTTCGGGGAAATGTCACGCGGTGCCATCCGGAGTCCTGTTAGCCTAGTGCTACAGCCCGGATTCATACGCTGTTGACCGACATGCTCGAGGTTGATTCATGTATGCCTGTTCCTATAAGTTAGTGCTACTTTGGGTTCAGGACTAGTCATGTCGGCCCGGGTTCTCTGTCATATGGATGCTAGCAACACTATCATATATGTGAGCCAAAAGGCGCAAACGGTCCCGGGCCAGGTAAGGTGGCACCCGTGGGAATACCGTGCGTGAGGCCGCAAAGTGATATGAAGTGTTAGATGCTAGATCGGTGTGACTTACGATCGGGGTCCCGACATGTGGCCGGATCAGTGACCAACGATGAGAGAGAGAGAGGCCACCGCACTCCCTTTCCCCCGGCGGACGGGATGCAGCCGGATCAGTGACCAACGGTGAGAGAGAGAGGCCACCGCAGCCTTGTGTGAGATACTCTAAAGAGTGATACGTACATTTTGCATCATGTTTTTATATCGATATTTATTGCATTATGGGCTGTTGTTATGCATAATGTCACATTACTTATGGCTATTCTCTCTTATTTTACAAGGTTTACATAAGGAGGGAGAATGCCGACAGCTGGAATTCAGGGCTGGAAAAGGAGCAAATATTAGAGACCTATTCTGTACAACTCCAAAAGTCCTGAAACTCCACGGAACATTTAGTTAAAAATAATGAAAAATCCTTGCCAAAGATGAAGACCAGGGGCCCACACCCTGTCAACGAGGGTGGGTGCGCCCCCCCCTAGGGCGTGCCCCCTACCTCGTGGGCCCCCTGGTGGCTCTCCGATGCCAATTTCTGCTATATGAGGTCTTTCATCCAGGAAAAATAAGAAGCAACCTTTCGGGACGAGACTCCGCCGCCACGAGGCGGAACCAATCTAGGGCTCCGGCAGAGCTGTTCTGCCGGGGACACTTCCCTCCGGGAGGGGGAAATCATCACCATCGTCATCACCAACGCTCCTCTCATCGGGAGAGGGCAATCCCAATCAACATCTTCACCAGCACCATCTTATCTCAAAACCCTAGTTCATATCTTGTATCCAATTCTTGTCTCCAAGTCAGGGATTGGTACTAGTAGGTTGCTAGTAGTGTTGATTACTCCTTGTAGTTGATGCTAGTTGGTTTACTTGGTGGAAGATCATATGTTCAGATCCTTTATGCACATTATTACCCCTCTGATTATGAACATGAATATGCTTTGTGAGTAGTTATGTTTGTTCCTAAGGACATGGGAGAAGTCTTGCTATTAGTAGTCATGTGAATTTGGTATTCGTTCGATATTTTTATGAGATGTATGTTGTCTAGCCTCTAGTGGTGTTATGTGAACGTCGACTACATAACACTTCACCATTATTTGGGCCTAGAGGAAGGCATTGGGAAGTAATAAGTAGATGATGGATTGCTAGAGTGACAGATGCTTAAACCCTAGTTTATGCGTTGCTTCGTAAGGGGCTGATTTGGATCCATATGTTTCATGCTATGGTTAGGTTTACCTTAATAATTTTGTTGTAGTTGCGGATTCTTGCAATAGAGGTTAATCATAAGTGGGATGCTTGTTCAAGTAAGAACACCACCCAAGCACCGGTCCACCCACATATCAAATTATCAAAGTACCGAACACGAATCATATGAATGTGATGAAAACTAGCTTGACGATATTCCCATGTGTCCTCGGGAGCGCTTTTCCTTATATAAGAGTTTGTCCAGGCTTGTCCTTTGCTACAAAAAGGATTGGGCCACCTTGCTGCACTTTATTTACTTTTTTCACTTGTTGCTCGTTACAAATTATCTTATCACAAAACTATCTGTTACAACTTATTTCAGTACATGCAGAGAATACCTTGCTGGAAACCGCTTATCATTTCCTTCTGCTCCTCATGGGTTCGACACTCCTACTTATTGAAAGGACTACGATAGATCCCCTATACTTGTGGGTCATCAAGACTCTTTTCTGGCACCATTGCCGGGGAGTGACGCGCCTTTGGTAGGTGGAATTTGGTAACGAAAAATTTATATAGTGTAACGCCCTCGATGCGGCTATATCTCCCACGTGTCAAAGCACGACTTAGAGGCATAACCGCATTGAAAGCAATGTTGCAAGTGAGGTAATCTTCACACAACCCATGTAATACATAAGGGAAAGAGATACATAGTTGGCTTACAATTGCGACTTCGCACAAATACATGAATAAAGTATTACATCATCCAAATACACTCAAGTCCCGACTACGGAACCAAAATAAAAGAAGAACCCCAAATGCGACAAGATCCCTGATCGACCCCAACTGGGCTCCACTACTGATCAACTAGAACGATACAACACAAAGGACAAGATCTTCATCAAGCTCCTCCTGAGCTTGGTTGCGTCATCTACACGGTAACCTCGGCACCTGCAAGCTGGTTTTGGAAGTATCTGTGAGCCACAGGGACTCAGCAATCTCACACCCTCGCGATCAAGACTATTTAAGCTTATGGGTAAGGTAAAAGTATGAGGTGGAGCTGCAGCAAGCGACTAGCATATATGGTGGCTAACAAACGCAAATTAGAGCGAGAAGAGAAGGCAAAGCACGATCGAGAAACTATGATCAAGAAGTGATCCTAAAACAACCTACGTCAAACATAACTCCAACACCATGTTCACTTCCTGGACTATGCCAGAAAGAGACCATCACGGTTACACACGCGGTTGATGTATTTTAATTAAGGTCGACTTCAGATTTTCTACAACCGAACATTAACAAATTCCCATCTTCCCATAACCGTGGGCACGGCTTTCGAAAGTTCAAATCCCTGCAGGGGTGTCCCAACTTAGCCCATCACAAGCTCTCACGGTCAACGAAGGATAGTCCTTCTAGCAGGAAGACCCGATGAGGCTCGGAATCCCGGTTACAAGACATCCTCGACAATGGTAAAGCAAGTCCAGCAAGACCGCCCGATGTGCCGACATCCTGATAGGAGCTGCACATATCTCGTTCTCAGGGCAACACTGGATGAACACTACGTATAGCTAAAACCAGCCCTCAAGTTTCCCCGAGGTGGCACCGCAAGTGGCTCTAGTTTGGACCAACACTTAGACAAGCACTGGCCCGGGGGGGTTAAAATAAAGATGACCCTCGGGATGCGCGACTCCCAAGGGAAAAAGTCTAGGTGGCAAATGGTAAAACCAAGGTTGGGCCTTGCTGGAGGAGTTTTATTCAAGGCGAACTATCAAGGGGTTCCCATTATTATCCAACCGCGTAAGGAACGCAAAATCCGGGAACATAACACCGATATGACGGAAATCCAAGTGTTCCACTAGAAAGATGAGAAGATTTCACTTGAATTCGATATAAAGAACACCGGAATCGGAGGCACGGTTTGGAAATGGCAAACAAAACAAATATGGCTCCCGTCTGCGATAAACAACAAGTAGCCATCTAAATGCATCAAGATAATAATGCTACAGCACTCAAACATGGCAACCAAATACATGGCAGGGATCCATGCATGATGCTTAACAAAAGATGAACACTGAGCTACGGCTAATTCATCCATTAACAGGTTCAAACAAGCATGGCAAAAATGCAATTGGTAAACAGATCTCAGACTTAGTGAAATTAACACTTGTCTGGAATTTCAGATCAGGTAGCACACTTTGGAGCATGAAAACTATATGCTACAGGAAATGAACATGGCAAAGGAAGGCATGGCATGGAGCTACTCAAAGAGCTTAACAAAAGTCCCTTAGTGACCTTGAGCCAAAAGGGATCATAAAATACAATTGCAAGCATGTGGACATGGCAAAAACATAAACAGATCACAGACTTAGTGATAAACTGGAACATGCAAATCAGATATCAAGTAGGCATGTTTACGAGCTCGATGCACTCACTACAGAGCATGTCATGACAATCTAAGCATACACCCACCAAGAATACGCATTATACAAGCTAGACATGGCAAGAACAATAACATAGCATGCACGGATCAACTACAACAACATCGGCAAAATCGCTAACAAGTAGACAATCTGCCCAGATTCACGAAATGACAAAAGTAGATCTCGATTGACTCAAGCTAGGTTGCTCCATAATTGCAAACAAAGACGTGGATGGATAGAGCACTACAAGATTAACAAAACATCCTTACTGATCATCCTCAAAAGAGGCACGGATCACTAGGAAACAACATGAACATATGGCATAATGAGACAAACAGACCAAGGACTTGGTGGAAATGCTAAGTCCCTGAAATCAACATTAACAAGTGCACCACTTTGCGAACTTGTGCTAGTCACCACACACATCACAAAAATACATGGATGGCACCACTCAAAAGATGGCAAAGCATATAACAAAACATATGTAGAGCTCATGGGCATATCATGCACACAATGATCATGGCAAAAATGACAAATATCTAAATGGAGCAGCAGATCTGACAATTATCTCAACTAGCATACTTCCAACAGCATTTCTGGCATCAAGATGAACTCAAATGAAAATGATGCAATGAGATTAAATGATGTGCTCTTTGAGACGAACATTTCGATATGCTATATGCATGAATCGGAGCTACGGATGCAAAGTTACGGCATGATGAATATGGAAATTTGAAACTGGAAATATCAGGGACTTAGTAGAAATTACCACCCCTAGATCTAGGGTTCATCTGACGCGGAAATCGAGGCGGGCCGGATCTTCGCCTGAGTTAGCGCATGAGCGCGAGGAGAGACGGCGGCGGGGCTCGAGGTCGCCGGATCCGGTCCGGCCCGACCGGATCCGCGACGAGCGGTGGCGGGGGCGGCCCATGGCGCCTCGGCGGAGGCGGGGCGAGGCACATGGCGGCGGCGGAGGCGGACCAAGGTGGCCGGAGCAATGGAGAGGTGCGGGCCACCGGTGGAGTGGCTCGGCGGCACGGCGAGCTTGGACGGCGGCGCGGGAGAGGTGCAACCTCGGCGGCGGTGGCGGGCGCTCCCAGGCGCGGGGCGGCGGACGGATGGGCCGAGCGGGCCCGCGATGGGCTCCGTCGGGCCGCGTGGCGGGGAGGAGAGAGAAGGGCGGCGGTGGACAGGTGGCAGCGCGCGGTTGGGCGCAGGATGAAGCGGACATGTCCGGGCGAGAGGGTGGACGTGTCCGTCGGCGGGAGGAGGAAGAAGCTAGGGTTTCGAGGGAGAGATCCGAATTTTTCGGGAAGGAGCTATATATAGGCATAGAGGGAGCTAGGAGAGTCCAAATGAGGTGCGGTTTTCGGCCACGTGATCGTGATCGAACGCTTTAGATGATGGAGAGGGTTTTGGTGGGTTTTGGGCCAAATTGGAAGGGTGTTGGGCTGCAACACACATGAGGCCTTTTCGGTCCCTCGGTTAATCGTTGGAGTATCAAACGAAGTCCAAATGGTGCAAAACTTGACAGGCGGTCTACCGGTAGTAAACCAAGGCCGCATGGCAAGACTCGGTCCAATCCGGAAATGTTTAACCCCCACACACGAGAAGAAGGTAGAAAGGGCCACAGGAGGAGATAGGAGCGCCGGAATGCAAAACGGACAACGGGGAAAATGCTCGGATGCATGAGACGAACATGTATGCAAATGAAATGCACATGATGACATGATATGCAATGCATGACACGCAAGCAATGACAATGCAACAACAGCGAATAAGCGGAGGACACCTGGCACATCGGTCTCGGGGCGTTACAACACTCCACCACTACGAGAGGATCTCGTCCCGAGATCTAGAATGGCACCGGAGGGTAAACGGAAGAGAAAGAGGAGAGGTAAAACTAAGTTGCTCCTTTGACAAACGAGTGAAACAAAAGAACCTTGCGAGGTTAAACTGTTTCGAGAAAAGAATACAACAGAGATGAACGAAGTTGAAAACACTCCGGTAGAAAAGAGGAACAAGGGAGAACAACTTCGGGCAGCACTCCGATTGAAAAGAAAAGGAACTGAATAAGAACTTGGTAAGATGAGGAAATACTTGATGAAATCACAACATACTGCCTCCAGAACAAAAGAATGGACGATAAATAATTGAAATAGGAGAATGGAGAAGAAAATGCCAACTACTGCCACAAAAGAGCTTGAAAAGGCATCTTTAGGAGAAGGGTTGAACGGAGTTGTTGGAAAACCAACAACGAAAAGAACAACGTTGTAGTGGACTTATAGAAAACATCTCAAAGATATGAGGTGAAATTCTGCCACTAACAAAAAATAATAGATTGGATTGATATGAACAAGGAGACAAGAAAGCTATTACACCGGGAGGATAGATGAAGAAATTGGATCATTTATAAGCACCATAATTAGCAACAATCCTTAGGGAAAGTTTTAGGTGAAATATAACCCAAGATAATTCCACTGAAGAGATTGATGGATTTAAAATGCCTCATTCTTAACAATATGTGAATCATGAAGCATGAACTCAAATTATCAAGAATGACGTAATACCACCTCCATTGATACGGAAGAAAAGAATTGCACTCCGGATTGCAAAATGAAGAATGCTTGAGCTCCTTAAAAGAATCTCGATGAAAACTTCGAAAAGGAAATAAATCCTTGATAAACCATCATGTAGCACATCCATGAAGAACTCCAGAAATAAAAGAAATGATCAATCGAAATGGAGGATGAAAAGAATAAGGTTGAAGCCTTGCAATGATTTAAATGAATCTCCGTGGTGATGTAATTGTGAGAGCTAGGAACTCTGGGAAAAGAAAAGATAAAGCATCTCGAACCCATAATGTGATATGATGCACCTCCAGAATAAGGAATTAATCACTTGGATGAAACAAGAATAAGAATTAAATTATGCTTATCCTTCACCAATTTAAATTGATGACAAACAGCGGATTTGACATACTACTTATTCTCGTAGAGAGCATTAGATAGATATAGCGCCAACTTGGGAAAATATTGAACGAACCACCGATAGGATAGAAATAACAAATGAATCGATACAATAACAAAGGAAGAGAAATCTTGAACGAGCCATCGGTAAGAATTGAAAATGAATGAAGAAGAAAAATAAGGAAGCACCGGGAAGAATTATAAAATGAACGAGGATACTTGAGAGAATTTAGATACAAGTGAACGAAGGGATCACAAATTGATTAGAGAATATTGAATGATGCACCGGTAAGATTTGGAGAATGATAGTTGAAAGCTGAGAATGAATAAATCTTCTGAAATGATGGGCTTCGGAGAATCAAACAGAAAAGACTCTTGAATTGCTCCACAAGGATGAAAAGAATTTCCACAATCAAAAACAGTTATGAGAGGATGGCAACAAGCTAGAATCACGAATATTGAAGAGAATGGAGCAAGATTTAAAGAGAAACTCTTCTTTGGTCTTCAAAATCCGAGAATGACAACGAGAACACCACCATGAATTATTTAGACACTCCAGAAGAATCAAAACGAAGAGGTTGAGTCAACGATGATTTTTTTTTTGAAAGATCTTGGAGAAGGACATTTGACTGATGAAAAATTCATTCTTACGTCAAACTTGGAAAAGAATTTGAGAGTAACGCCGGGTAAATAAGAAGAGTCAGGTAAGATCCTGGGAAAAGACCTGTGGGTTAGGGCCCACTCAAAAGAAACTCCATAGAATGATTACTTGAAAAGAGAGATTGCATCAGTTGAATTAAATGGCTTGAATGAGATGACATCCTCGAGAGATCTTGAATGAAAGCAGAGTGGAAACAAGAATCTTCGAAATATCTTCGGCACTCCGGAATAAATGAATAGCGAGGAGTAGATGATTAAGAGGGGCACCGGCATGAGAAGGTATTTGAAACGAGGAAAAAGGATATGATCAGCATCAAAGCTTGAATTGAATCCACCGGAGAAGAAAAATGAGTGAGGAGTGACGAACTTGAAGCTCCGTTAGAATCTTCATGAGAAACACCGGATGCAAACATTGAAAGAAAAGAATGGAGAGACTTCCATCGCTAACATGGATACTTGATAAAGAAATCTTAGTCCTCGAAGAAAAAGGGTGGGAGGGTGGGAAAAACAAAGGCAACTTGGAGATGGATGAAACAAACACCGTTGACCCAAAATTTGAGTTGATCTTGCGGATGTTGAAAATGATCGGATCCACTTGAAGAGAAACACACTGGTTGATAAGAAATTGAAATGACAAACTCGATGATCGAGAAGGATTAGTATTCACATAGGAATATGAGACCACCGCTTAAGGAAGGTATGGAATCAACATTTGACTCCGAAGCAACTTGAATACCACAACTCAAAACAAAACAAAGGATTGGCTTGCAGAATAAGCCACAACAAACATATGATAGAGATTTCGTCCGAAGTTTTCGTGGTGGGGCCTACACGGGCTCGATCGTACAACACCATCATGTACAAGGCAGTGCACATGACATACGAAGCGTCCCCGAGTCGGCATAGCCAAGGACTCTTTAAGACACAACGAGACTACTGTAAAACCAACCGTGAATAGGCGGACCACTAGACGTTGAACCCCAATTTCATATCATACATCTGTCAGAAAGATATCCTAAGAGCTACTTGAATTCCCACTTATAAACTCCCAAAACTTTCCGGTTATGCAATCAGGTGTTGGGGATACAGGGGAAGCATAATATCTCACCCAAAACTAGCAAATCCTACATCCAGCTGTATCCATCCTTCAACACATAACCAAGAAATCTTCGAAATCATCTACCTAAACCTTCGAAAAGCATCTGTTATACAAGTTATGGTAATACTCCCGAACTCCTGCCCCAGTACTGGGTGGCGTCGAGGTTATCTCACCAACGAACTGCATAAAAGAGATTTTCGATGTCGGCGTACTAAACTCAGGTATTCCAGAACTGCAATGATAAAATTTTGACGACAACACCTCGGAGCTCAACTCCCGGGAACAGGAGGCACCAAGAACAATGTTCTCGTCACAAAACCATCGGAATGATTCCAAGATACCCGCGTGATCCTAAATTTTTTGTAGTGAAATTTGAGAAGAGAAGAGTCAAAACTCTACGTCAGGATGCCTCACCAGAGCGATGAAGGGACTGGGGAGTAAAAAGAATTCCTACACTCTCCGATATATAATTCCTAAATGACTCAAAACATTTTTCGAGACTCAAACTCGGCCGCTAATAACGATCAAGCAATGGGGCCCCTAAGGTTGGGGAAGGCTCTGATTACCAACTTGTAACACCCTCGATGCGGCTATATCTCCCACGTGTCAAAGCACGACTTAGAGGCATAACCGCATTGAAAGCAATGTCGCAAGTGCGGTAATCTTCACACAACCCATGTAATACATAAGGGAAAGAGATACATAGTTGGCTTACAATCGCCACTTCACACAAATACATGAATAAAGCATTACATCATCCAAATACACTCAAGGTCTGACTACGGAACCAAAATAAAAGAAGAACCCCAAATGTGACAAGATCCCTGATCGACCCCAACTGGGCTCCACTACTGATCAACTTGAACGATACAACACAAAGGACAAAATCTTCATCGAGCTCCTCCTGAGCTTGGTTTCGTCATCTGCACGGTAACCTCGGCACCTGCAAGCTGGTTTTGGAAGTATCTGTGAGCCACAGGGACTCAGCAATCTCACACTCTCGTGATCAAGACTATTTAAGCTTATGGGTAAGGTAAAAGTATGAGGTGGAGCTGCAGCAAGCGACTAGCATATATGGTGGCTAACAAACGCAAATGAGAGCGAGAAGAGAAGGCAAAGCACGATCGAGAAACTATGATCAAGAAGTGATCCTAAAACAACCTGCGTCAAACATAACTCCAACACCGTGTTCACTTCCCGGACTACGCCGGAAAGAGACCATCACGGTTACACACGCGGTTGATGTATTTTAATTAAGGTTGACTTCAGGTTTTCTACAACCGGACATTAACAAATTCCCATCTGCCCATAACCGTGGGCATGGCTTTCGAAAGTTCAAATCCCTGCAGGGGTGTCCCAACTTAGCCCATCACAAGCTCTCATTGTCAACGAAGGATATTCCTTCTAGCGGGAAGACCCGACCAGGCTCGGAATCCCGGTTACAAGACATCCTCGACAATGGTAAAACAAGTCCAGCAAGACCGCCCGATGCGCCAACATCCTGATAGGAGCTGCACATATCTCGTTCTCAGGGCAACACTGGATGAACACTACGTACAGCTAAAACCAGCCCTCAAGTTTCCCCGAGGTGGCGCCGCAAGTGGCTCTAGTTTGGACCAACACTTAGACAAGCACTGGCCCGGGGGGGTTAAAATAAAGATGACCCTCGGGATGTGCGACTCCCAAGGGAAAAAGGCTAGGTGGCGAATGGTAAAACCAAGGTTGGGCCTTGCTGGAGGAGTTTTATTCAAGGCGAACTGTCAAGGGGTTCCCATTATTACCCAACCACGTAAGGAACGCAAAATCCAGGAACATAACACCGATATGACGGAAACTAGGGCGGCAAGAGTGGAACAAAACACCAGGCATAAGGCCGAGCCTTCCACCCTTTACCAAGTATATAGATGCATTAATTAAATAAGAGATATTGTGATATCCCAACAAGTAAGCAATGTTCCAACAAGGAACAATCTCCATGTTCCAACAAGGATCAAACTTCAATCTTCACCTTCAACTAACAACGCTATAAGATGGGCTGAGCAAAGTGGTAACATAGCCAAACAACGGTTTGCTAGGACAAGGTGGGTTAGAGGCTTGGTTCAACAATATGGGAGGCATGATAAGCAAGTGGTAGGCATCATAGCATAGGCATAGCAAAAGAGCGAACAACTAGCAAGCAAAATAGAAGTGATTTCGAGGGTATGATCATCTTGCCTGAAATCCCGCAAGGAAGAAGAACGAGTCCATGAAGAAGACAAATGGACGTAGTCGAACGAATCCTCACAACACGACGTTAACGGAAACAACCCGAACAAGCAACACCGGAAAGAAGCAAACAACATAGTAAACAACCAACACATCAACATGGTATGATATGCGGGATGCGGTATGCGATGCATATGCATGATTTGACATGGAATTAATGAACCTGGCCTCAACATGGAAATCCAAGTGTGCCACTGGAAAGATGAGAAGATTTCACTTGAATTCGATATAAAGAACACCAAAATCGGAGGCACGGTTTGGAAATGGCAAGAAAAACAAATATGGCTCCGGTCTGCGATAAACAGCAAGTAGCCATCTAAATGCATCAAGATAATAATGCTACAGCACTCAAACATGGCAACAAAATACATGGCAGGGATCCATGCATGATGCTTAACAAAATATGAACACTGAGCTACGGCTAATTCTTCCATTAACAGGTTTAAACAAGCATGGCAAAAATGCATTTGGTAAACAGATCTCAAACTTAGTGAAATTAACACTTGTTTGGAATTTCAGATCAAGTAGCACACTTTGTAGCATGAAAACTATATGCTATAGGAACTGAACATGGCAAAGGAAGGCATGGCATGGAGCTACTCAAAGAGCTTAACAAAAGTCCCTTAGTGACCTTGAGCCAAAAGGGAACAGAAAATACAATTGCAAGCATGTGGACATGGCAAAAACATAAACAGATCACAGACTTGGTGAAAAACTGGAACATGCAAATCAGATATCAAGTAGGCATGTTTACGAGCTCGATGCACTCACTACAGAGCATGTCATGACAATCTAAGCATACACCCACCAAGAATACGCATTATACAAGCTAGAAATGGCAAGAACAATAACATAGCATGCACGGATCAACCACAACAACATCGGCAAAATCGCTAACAAGTAGACAATCTGCCCAGATTCACGGAATGACAAAAGTAGAGCTCGATTGACTCAAGCTTGGGTGCTCCATAATTGCAAACAAAGACATGGATGGATAGAGCACTACAAGATTAACACAACATCCTTACTGATCATCCTCAAAAGAGGCACGGATCACTAGGAAGCAACATTAACATATGGCATAATGAGATAAACAGACCAAGGACTTAGTGGAAATGCTAAGTCCCTGAAATCAGCATTAACAAATGCACCACTTTGCGAGCTTGTGCTAGTCACCACACACATCACAAAAATACATGGATGGCACCACTGGAAAGATGGCAAAGCATATAACAAAACATATGTAGAGCTCATGGGCATATCATGCACACAATGGTCATGGCAAAAATGACAAATATCTAAATGGAGCAGCAGATCTGACAATTATCTCAACTAGCATACTTCCAACAGCATTTCGGGCATCAAGATGAACTCAAATGAAAATGATGCAATGCGATGAAATGATCTGCTCTCTAAGACGAATATTTTGATGTGCTATATGCATGAATTGGAGCTATGGGTGCAAAGTTACGGCATGATGAACATGGGCATTTGAAACTGGAAATATCAGGGACTTAGTAGAAATTACCACCCCTAGATCTAGGGTTCATCCGACGCGGAAATCGAGGCGGGCTGGATCTTCGCCGGAGTTAGCGCATGAGCGCGAGGAGAGACGGCGGCGGGGATCGAGGTTGCCGAATCCGGTCCGGCCCGACCGGATTCGCGACGAGCGGCGGCGGGGGCGGCCCATGTCGCCTCAGCAGAGGCGGGGCGAGGCACATGGCGGCGGCGGAGGCGGCCCAAGGTGGCCGGAGCAACGGCGAGGTGCGGGCCGCCTGTGGAGTGGCTCGGAGGCGCGGCGAGCTTGGACGGCGGCGCGGGAGAGGCGCAGCCTTGGCGGCGGCGACGGGCGCTCCCAGGCGAGGGGCGGCGGACGGATGGGCCGGGCGGGCCCGCGATGGGCTCCGTCGGGCCGCGCGGCGGAGAGGAGAGAGAAGGGCGGTGATGGACAGGTGGCAGCGCGCGGTTGGGCGCAGGACGAAGCGGACATGTCCGGGCGAGAGGGTGGACGTGTCCGTCGGCGGGAGGAGGAAGAAGCTAGGGTTTCGGGGGAGAGATCCGAATTTTTCGGGAAGGAGCTATATATATGCATAGAGGGAGCTAGGAGAGTCCAAATGAGGTGCGGTTTTTGGCCACACGATCGTGATCGAACGCTCTAGATGATGGAGAGGGTTTTGGTGGGTTTTGGGCCAAATTGGAAGGGTGTTGGGCTGCAACACACACGAGGCCTTTTCGGTCCCTCGGTTAACCGTTGGAGTATCTAACGAAGTCCAAATGGTACGAAACTTGACAGGCGGTCTACCGGTAGTAAACCAAGGCTGCATGGCAAGTCTCGGTCCAATCCGGAAATGTTTAACCCCCACACACGAGAAGAAGGTAGAAAGGGCCACCGGAGGAGATAGGAGCGCCGGAATGCAAAACGGACAATGGGGAAAATGCTCGGATGCATGAGACAAACATGTATGCAAATGAAATGCACATGATGACATGATATGCAATGCATGACACGCAAGCATTGACAACGCAACAACAGCGAATAAGCGGAGGACACCCGGCATATCGGTCTCGGGGCATTACATATAGTGTGCTGAAATTTACAGTCACTTGTTACTATGGAAAGTAATCCTCTAAGGGGCTTGTTCGGGGTATCTTCACCCCAACCAATAGAGCAAAGAGTTGCTCCTCAACCTACTGAACCTACTGAAAATGAAAATGTTCCTTTTGAATTTCCTTCGGGTATGATAGAAAAAATGCTAGCTAATCCTTTTACAGGAGATGGAACAAAGCATCCTGATGAGCACCTTATATATGTGGATGAAGTTTGTGGATTGTTTAAGCTTGCAGGTATACCCGATGATGTTGCTAAGAAGAAGGTCTTCCCTTTAGCTTCGAAGGGAGATGCATTGACATGGTATAGGCTATGTGATGATACGAGATCATGGAACTATAGAAGATTGAAATTGGAATTTCATCAAAAGTATTATCCTATGCATCTTGTTCATCGTGATCGCAATTATATATATAAGTTTTGGCCTCGCGAAGGAGAAAGCATCGCTCAAGCTTGGGGGAGGCTTAAATCAATGTTATATTCATGCCCCAATCATGAGCTCCCAAGAGAAACAATTATTCAAAATCTTTATGCTCGGCTTTCTGAAAACAATCGCACCATGCTCGATACTTCTTGTGTTGGCTCTTTTATGATGAAGACTATTGAATTTAAATGGGATTTATTGGATAGAATTAAACGCAACTCTAAAGATTGGGATCTCGACGAAGGTAAGGAGTCAGGTATGACACCTAAGTTTGTTTGTGTTAAATCTTTTATGGATACCGATATTTTCCGTAAGTTTAGCACTAAATATGGACTTGACTCTGAGATAGTAGCTTCTTTCTGTGAATCTTTTGCTACTTATGTTGATCTCCCCAAGGAGAAGTGGTTTAAATATCATCCTCCCATAGAAGTAAAAGTAGTTGCACCTATTAAAGTTGAAGAAAAGACCGTCACTTATAATGATCCTATTGTTCCTACTTCTTATGTTGAGAAACCACCTTTCCTGGTTAGAATAAAGGATCATGCTAAAGCTTCAACTTTGGTTCGTAAAAGCAACATTAGAATTTATACACCTCCTGAGCAAGTTAAAGTAGAACCTAATATTGCTATTGTTAAAGATCTTTTGTCTGATAATATTGATGGGCATGTTATTCAGTTCTGCGATGAAACTGCTAGAATTGCTAAACCTGGAATTAAAGATAAACATAGACCTATGGTAGGCATGCCTGTTATTTTCTGTTAAAATAGGAGATCATTGTTATCATGGCTTATGGGATATGGGTGCTAGTGCTAGTGTTATACCTATTACCTTATATGAAGAAATTAAGCATGAAATTGCACCTGCTGAGATAGAAGATATTGATGTTACAATTAAACTTTCCAATACAGATACTATATCAGCAATGGGAATTGTTAGAGATGTTGAAGTCTTGTGTGGGAAAACTAAATATCCTGCTGATTTTCTTGTTCTTGGTTCCCCAGAAGATAGCTTTTGTCCCATTATATTTGGTATACCCTTCTTGAACACTGTTAATGCTAATATAGACTGAGAAAAGAATGGTGTTACTATTGGCTTAGATGATATGATTCATGAGTTTAATTTCTCTAAATTTAGTAAACAACACCGTGAAGAGGAACTGCCTAGTAAGGATGAAATTATTGGTCTTGCTTCTATTGTCGTACCTCCTAGTGATCCTTTAGAACATTATTTGCTAGACCATGAAAATGATATGTTTATGAATGAAAGAAGGGAAATAGATGAAATATTCTTTAAGCAGGAACCTATTCTGAAATACAATTTGCCTGTTGAAATCTTAGGGGATCCTCCTCCACCCAGGGGTGATCCCATGTTTGAGCTTAAACCGTTACCTGATAATCTTAAATATGCTTATCTTGATGAAAAGAAGATATATCCTGTTATTATTAGTGCTAACCTTTCAGAGCATGAAGAATAAAGATTATTGAAAACTCTGAAGAGGCACCGTGCTACTATTGGATATACTCTTGATGATCTTAAGGGCATTAGTCCCACTCTATGTCAACATAAAATAAATTTGGAAGCGGATGCCAAACCAGTTCGTGATCCTCAACGACGTTTGAACCCTAAAATGAAAGAAGTGGTAAGAAAAGAAATACTAAAGCTTCTGGAGGCAGGTATAATTTATCCCATTCCTGATAGTTAGTGGGTAATTCATGTCCATTGTGTCTCTAAGAAGGGAGGTATTACTATTGTTCCTAATGATAAAGATGAATTGATTCCACAAGGAATTATTACAGGTTATAGGATGGTAACTGATTTCCGCAAATTAAATAAGGCTACTAAGAAAGATCATTACCCCTTACCTTTTATCGATCAAATGCTAGAAAGATTATGCAAACATACACATCATTGCTTTGTAGATGGTTATTCTGGTTTCTCTCAAATACCTATGTCGGCTAAAGATCAATCAAAGACTACTTTTACATGCCCTTTTGGTACTTTTGCTGATAGACGTATGCCTTTTGGTTTATGTAATGCACCTGCTACCTTTCAAAGATGCGTGATGGCTATATTCTCTGACTTTTGGGAAAAGATTTGTGAGGTTTTCATGGATGACTTTTCCGTCTATGGCTCCTCTTTTGATGACTGCTTGAGCAATCTTGATCGAGTTTTGCAGAGATGTGAAGAAACTAATCTTGTCTTGAATTGGGAAAAGTGCCACTTTATGGTTAATGAAGGTATTGTCTTGGGGCATAAAGTTTCTGAAAGAGGTATTGAAGTTGATAAAGCCAAGGTTGATGCTATTGAAAAGATGCCATGTCCCAAGGACATCAAAGGTATAAAAAGTTTCCTTGGTCACGCTGGATTTTACAGGAGGTTCATTAAGGACTTCTCAAAAATTTCTCGGCCTCTTACTAATTTATTACAAAAATATATACCATTTGTGTTTGATGATGATTGTGTAGAAGCATTTGAAATACTTAAGAAAGCATTGATCTCTACACCTATTGTTCAGCCACCTGATTGGAATTTACCCTTTGAAATTATGTGTGATGCTAGTGATTATGTTGTAGGTGCTGTTCTAGGGCAAAGAATTGATAAGGAATTAAATGTTATCCATTATGCTAGTAAGACTCTAGACAATGCTCAAAGAAATTATGCTACTACTGAAAAAGAATTCTTAGCAATTGTATTTGCTTGTGATAAGTTCAGACCTTATATTGTTGATTCTAAAGTAACTATTCACACTGATCATGCTGCTATTAAATATCTTATGGAAAAGAAAGATGCTAAACCTAGACTTATTAGATGGGTTCTCTTGCTACAAGAATTTGATTTGCATATTCTTGATAGAAAGGGATCTTAGAACCCCATTGCAGACAACTTGTCAAGGTTAGAAAATATTCTTGATGACCCACTACCTATTGATGATAGCTTTCCTGATGAACAATTAAATGTTATAAATACTTCTCGTAGTACTCCTTGGTATGCTGATTATGCCAATTATATTGTTGCTAAATTCATACCACCTAGTTTCACATACCAGCAAAAGAAAAAGTTCTTCTATGATTTGAGACATTACTTTTGGGATGACCCACATCTTTATAAAGAAGGAGTAAATGGTGTTATTAGACGTTGTGTACCTGAGCATGAACAGGAACAGATCCTATGCAAATGTCACTCCGAAGCTTATGGAGGACACCACGTTGGAGATAGAACTGCACATAAGGTATTGCAAGCTGGTTTTTATTGGCCTACTCTCTTCAAGGATGCCCGTAAGTTTGTCATATCTTGCGATGAATGTCAAAGAATTGGTAATATTAGTAGACGTCAAGAAATGCCTATGAATTATTCACTTGTTATTGAACCATTTGATGTTTGGGGTTTTGATTATATGGGACCTTTTCCCGCCTCTAATGGATATACACATATTTTAGTTGCTGTTGATTATGTTACTAAGTGGGTAGAAGCTATTCCAACTAGTTGTGCTGATCATAACACTTCTATTAAAATGCTTAAAGAAGTTATTTTTCTGAGGTTTGGAATCCCTAGATATTTAATGACTGATGGTGGTTCACATTTTATTCATGGTGCTTTCCATAAAATGCTTGCTAAGTATGATGTTAATCATAGAATTGCATCTCCTTATCACCCACAGTCTAGTGGTCAAGTAGAACTAAGTAATAGAGAGCTCAAATTAATTTTTCAAAAGACTGTTAATAGGTCTAGAAAGAATTGGTCCAAGAAACTTGATGATGCATTATGGGCCTATAGAACTGCATATAAAAATCCTATGGGTATGTCTCCGTATAAGATGGTTTATGGAAAATCATGTCACTTACCTCTCAAACTAGAACATAAGGCATATTGGGCTATTAAAGAGCTCAACTCTGATTTCAAACTTGCTGGTGAGAAGAGGTTATTTGATATTAGCTCACTTGATGAATGGAGAACCCAAGCTTATGAAAATGCCAAGTTGTTTCAAGAAAAAGTTAAAAGATGGCATGACAAAAGGATACAAAAGCGTGAGTTTAACATAGGTGATTATGTATTGCTATACAACTCTCATTTAAGATTTTTTGTAGTAAAACTTCTCTCCAAATGGGAAGGCCCCTAGGTGATCGAGGAGGTCTATCGTTCCGGTGGCATAAAAATCAACAACTTTGAAGGAATGAATCCGAAGGTGGTGAACGGTCAAAGAATCAAACATTATATCTCAGGTAATCCCATAAATGTTGAAACCAATATTATTGAAACCGTAACCCCGGAGGAATACATAAGGGACACTTTCCAGAATGTTTCAGACTCCAAAAAGGAATAGGTATGTGGTACGGTAAGTAAACCGACTCCAAAACCGTTTTTAAGGCAATATTTCTCCGTTTTGGATTATTTAGAAAAATAGAAAAAATAAGTAGCAGTCCGGGAAGGACACGAGGGCCCCACGAGGGTGGAGGGCGCGCCCTACCCCCTGGGCGCGCCCCCTACCTCGTGAGCACCTCGTGTGCCTTCCGGACTCCGTTTTCTTGCACGATACATATTTTGGTCGGTAAAAATTCATTATATATTCTCCCGAAGGTTTTGACTCCCGTATCACGCAAATATCCTCTGTTCTTGTTTCGAGCTCTCCTCTGTCAAGGTTGTCAAGGCCAGGCATCATGTCGTCCCCCTCCTCCAACAATGGTGACAAAGACGCTTGGCTAATGAAGATAGAGATGAAGAGGGAAGAACCCATGGAGATCAACAAGGATGAAGGGATCAAGCCACGGAGAACCAAGCTTCAACAGCAGAAGACATCCTTCAACTTGATCACAATCTTCTTACCCCAACTAAGATCGAAGCTTTCAAGATGATTGAGTTAGCTCGTATTCAAAACAGGTATCTCACAAGTGAAAATATTTTGTTGAAGGAGCATATCATTGCACTCAAGGGCATTATCTGCAAGTTGGAGGACCTCTTATGCTCGATGTGCAACTATCCATCACCACCATCTTCTCCACCAACAAAGAAGGAAACATAATCACATGGGTATGGGCACTCCCCTTGGCAACTGACAAGCTTGGGTGAGGTGCCCCGGTGTCGTATCACAAACACATCTCCTATCTTTACCGGTTTTCTTAGTTTGATCCTATTAGTAGTATCTTGATCTAGTAGAATAAAGTTTATGGCAAGATCTAGTTTTGAGTTTTGCTTTATGATCTCTCTATGTAATTGAGTCCGTGAGCTATATATATATATATATAATAAAGATTAGTGTTGAGCCAAGGGCTAGATTATTTTGCCATGATCTTGAGTGAATAAAAGAAAAGAAGAAAAAGAATAAAAAGAAACAAAGAGTTCATATTGATCTTGTTGAGAGTAATGACCTCACATAGAAAGAGTATGATGATTAAAAGTTGTTGGGAGTTGGCAGACATAGCTTTGGTCATCGTTGCAATTAATAGGAAGTAATAAGGAAAGAGAGGTCTCACATATAAATATACTATTATTGACATGTTTTATGATTGGGAGAACTCATTAAAATATGACATGCTAAAGAGTTGATGTTGGACAAGGAAGACAACGTAATGAGTTATGTTTTCTTATATCTGAGATAAAGTATGTTGTCATGGGTCCTCCAACATGCTGAGCTTTCCTTTTCCCCTCATGCTAGCCAAATTCTCAGCACCAAGTAGAGATACTACTTGTGCTTCCAAAACCCTTAAACCAGTTTTACCATGAGAGTCCACCATACCTACCTATGGATTGAGTAAGATCCTTCAAGTAAGTTGTCATCAGTTCAAAGCAATAAAAATTGCTGTAAATATGTATGATTGATTGGTGTGGGAGAAATAAGCTTTATACGATCTTGTGATGTGGAAGTAATAAAAGTGACGGACTGCATAATAAAGGATCATATCACAAGTGGCAATATAAAGTGACATTCTTTCGCATTGAGATTTTATGCATCCAACCATAAAAGCACATGGCAACCTCTGCTTCCCTCTGCGAAGGGCCTATCTTTTATTATCTTCTACCTTATGCAAGAGTCATGGAGATCTTCACCTTTCCTTTTTCATTTTATCCTTTGGCAAGGACAGTATGTTGGAAAGATCCTGATATATATATCTAATTGGATGTAGGGGAGCATGAGCTATTATTGTTGACATTACCCTTGAGGTAAAAGGTTGTGGGGTGAAACTACACTGGTAGAAAAAGGGCCTATAGTCCCGGTTCGTAAGGGCCTTTAGTCCCGGTTCCGGAACCGGGACTAAAGTGTCGGTACTAATACCTTCCCCCTTTAGTCCCGGTTCAATCCAGAACCGGGACTAAAGGCCCTCCACATGGGCAGTGCGCAGAGCCCAGTCAGGAGACCCTTTGGTCCCGGTTGGTGGCACCAACCGGGACCAATAGGCATCCACGCGTCAGCACTTCTGTGGC